>NC_043764.1:1738782-1806282 GCF_902148845.1 Salarias fasciatus | reverse complement strand
CGCCGTTCGTCTTTCAGATGGCTTGATTTGTATTTTTCATCTGTTCATGCAGAATGTTAAAACGAAAAAAAAGTGCAGTTTAAAAATTTACAAAATAAGTTCTGTAATTGCAATTAATGTTGTGTTTTTCTGCAGCTTCCTGCCACCTTTGAAAAGATTTGATCTGTATGTTTCACTCAGAAGAGCCCTTTGCTCTTGGAAAAAAAACTGTTATTTATTGTTGGCTTCAAAGCTTTTATTTTCTCTTTTTTCAAAGAAGATTAAACTTTTATACATGCATCTGAGCATGGAAATGTGAAGCTACTGTCCTGTGTGTTGGGCCGGTAAACATTACACAAACCTGTCCCTCTGCATCGCTCCATTTACATCCCTGGTCTGGACGGCTGGACGGGAGCCGCTGAGGGGGCGGGGCCGGGTGCTGCTGAGGGGGCGGGGCTGGGGAGGTGATGCTGAGGGGCGGGGCCGGGTGCTGCTGAGGGGCGGGGCCGGGTGCTGCTGAGGGGCGGGGCCGGGTGCTGCTGAGGGGGCGGGGCCGGGTGCTGCTGAGGGGGCGGGGCCGGGGTTCACTCTGTTCTATTCAGACACGTTTCAGTTCCTTCATTTCACCTTAAAACAAAAACCAAAAGTGAGAAAGAAGCACTGAGCAGTTTTCTTTTATTTGTAGATCTCTCACACACACACACACACACACACACACACACACACACACTCAGCTGAAACACTCCATGCTGGCCTTGGCTCGCTCCATCTCGTGTAGGAAGTTGTAAAACTGAGGCAGCGTCAGTTCTGAGAGGAGGAGAGAGAAGAAGAAGAGTTTGAAACTCTGAACACACACTGAACTGAACACACACTGACATGAACACACACTGACCTGAACACACACTGACCTGAACACACACTGACATGAACACACACTGACCTGAACACACACTGACATGAACACACACTGACATGAACACACACTGACATGAACACACACTGACCTGAACACACACTGACATGAACACACACTGACATGAACACACACTGACATGAACACACACTGACATGAACACACACTGACATGAACACACACTGACCTGAACACACACTGACATGAACACACACTGACATGAACACACACTGACATGAACACACACTGACCTGAACACACACTGACATGAACACACACTGACATGAACACACACTGACATGAACACACACTGACATGAACACACACTGACATGAACACACACTGACATGAACACACACTGACATGAACACACACTGACCTGAACACACACTGACATGAACACACACTGACATGAACACACACTGACCTGAACACACACTGACCTGAACACACACTCACCTGAACACACACTGACCTGAACACACACTGACATGAACACACACTGACATGAACACACACTGACATGAACACACACTGACCTGAACACACACTGACATGAACACACACTGACCTGAACACACACTGACATGAACACACACTGACATGAACACACACTGACATGAACACACACTGACATGAACACACACTGACCTGAACACACACTGACCTGAACACACACTGTCATGAACACACACACACACTGCTGCTGCTTTCTGAGGCCTGATGGCCTTTCTGTGCTGAGCTGAGACTGAACTGAACATGAACACATGAACACATGAACGGGGTGTGATGCTCGGTGGGGGACCCCGGGCTCCAGGGTCCAGGTCCTGCAGACCCACAGCAGCGTCTCCTCTGCTTTCTATTCAGCCTGTTTTCCTCCGTTTCCATGGAGACGGGGTTCTCAGACTGCCGGACGGCTGAGCGGGGAGAGGAGGACCTGCAGGCTGCAGCGGAACCTCCAGGACCGGGACCGATTCACCCTCCGCTGCTCATCCCGGGTCAGAGGTCACTCACCCATGTAGACATTCTCTGTGGAGCTCCCCCTGCGGACCACCAGCTTCAACTGCAGGGCGACAGAGTGTGTTCAGAGGCGGGGCAGTGTGTGTGTGTGTGTGTGTGTGTGTGTGTGTGTGTGTGTGTGTGTGTGTGTGTGTGTGTGTGTGTGTGTCTACAGACCTGCAGGAAGATGTTGCCCGCCTTCTGGACCTCGCTGGTTCCCACCGTCACTGTGAACAGAAGCAGTCAGGGTTAGTTTCATCTGAACGGCTCCGGAAGCAGAGGCTGAGGCCGGACTGCCGGACTCTACTGGACTCTACTGGACTCTACTGGACTCTACTGGACTCTACTGGACTCTACTGGACTCTGCTGGACTCTACTGGACTCTGCTGGACTCTGCTGGACTCTACTGGACTCTACTGGACTCTGCTGGACTCTGCTGGACCCTACTGGTTCTGGATGTTTGGGCTCAGTTACTGAACCTTCCTTTTCTTCTTCTCCTCATTTGACCCCCGAGGTGGGTTTGACCTCAGGTTTGACCTCAGGACTGCAGGACTAAACCTGCGGGAGGCGTCGTCACGGCGACGGGTCGTCTGAGGGCCAGAGGTTCCCAGAGACGAGGCGTCTGTCCACCCGTCTCCCTCAGAGCACTAGCATCTCACCGGGGCCGCGCTGGGCCCTTTGACCTCTGAACCTCCTGACTGGTCTCACCACCTGACCTCTGACCTCTGAGCGGGCTCACCTCCGAACTTCCACTCCAGGTCCACCAGCTGGTTGACCATCAGCGTCTGTCCCACGGCCAGCCGCGACAGGGAGCCACAGTTTTCACCCCACTGCACAGATTCAGCAGGGTTAAGGTCAGGGTTCAGGGTCAGGGGTCAGGGGTCAGGGTTTAGGGACTAGCAAAAAATTAGTCAAAAATTACAATGTTTACATTACAATGAATCATTATTGGAAATATCATAATAACAACAATAATAACAACGAGGTACAGAGACGTCCACACCGGGTCTCTGCTCTTCACTCCCTGGACTCACTTCTTTCATCTTTGTTTATTTTCATCATTTATTTATTTTTCTCTTTTTTTGTCTTCAGTTTGTTTCATTCTGTCACTTTTTGAAATTCACGTTAAAAAAAGCTGCATCTGTGTGTGTGTGTGTGTGTGTGTGTGTGTGTGTGTGTGTGTGTGTGTGTACCTGCTGTGAGAAGTGAGCGGCCTTGTCCTGGTTCAGTCCTGAATGAAGACAAGCAGGACGGTTAGTTAGCTGGTTAGTCAGCTGGTTAGTCAGCTGGTCAGGAGACACTGACGGTCCTACCTAAGGTCAAGAGGTCGTCTCTGATCTGCTCGGAGGTCAGGTTCTTCTTCACGGCTCCTGAGGAACAAGACGGAACCCGGGACGGATCAGCGCTCTCACCGGGTCAGGCAGTGGACAACTAGTCCCGACATGGACAACTAGTCCTGAGGAGGAAAACTAGTCCTGTGCCGCTGCCGTCTGCAGACTAACTGTCCTGCTGGTCACCAGAAGCGGTCTGGGTTAGTTGTAATAACTGCAGTCGGGGTCAGTTGGATTAACATCTCCAGGTTAGTCTAGACAACTGAATCTGGCTTAGTTAAAGCAGCTAACCGACCGGTCAGCTGGAACAGCTGGAGCTGCAGCCAGTTCAGTGAAGGAGAATCTGGGGTAGCTCAAAGGACTAATGTGGGTTAGTTGCAGTACTGGTTAGTTGCAGTACTGGTTAGTTGTAGTGTTTACAGTCAGAGTTAGCTGTGATATCTCGAGCCTGGGTTAGCTGTGTTAACTAGTTTGGAACGGTTATATCAGCTGGAATCTAGTTTGAGTTAGTCGTATGAATCACAGTCAGAGTTAGTTGTGGTTAGTTGTGGTAACTAGAGCAGTTTGGTACTTTGTCATAACTAGGCTCAGTTAACTCAGTTAGCCTCTGTAATAATTATGGTCTGGGTTAGTTGTAACTGCTGGTAGTGACTAGTCACAGTAACTTGAGTCTGGGTAGTTATAAAACACAGAGTCAGGGTTAGTTGTTTCATCTGGCCTGAGTTAGTAGCAACCACTAGTCTGTATGACGGTGTAACAGTTACAGTCTGGGTCAGCTGTAGTAACTACAGTATGGGTTAGTTACATCGAGTACAGACTGTATCAGACATTAACTAGACTGGATTATTTCTCATAACTAGCAGCTGGAATGCTTTTATTAGTCCTGGTTAGTTGTGGTAACTAGTCTGGTTACTCTGTCATAACTCCAGGCTGAATGAACCTGAAGAATACGTGTCAGTCGTCACGTTGTTGGTCAGAGTAAAGCAGGCTGGTAGTTAAAGAGCGGCGCTTCGCCGGGTGCGTTGGGTTTATTCACCCTGCGGCAGCAGCAGGACGCTCTTCATCAGGCTCTTCAGCGGCCCGGCGCTCAGACCCTGCTCCGCCGCAAACTCCGAGAGCTGCTGCATGAAGCGCTCCGCCTGCACACACACACACACACACACACACACACACACACACACACACACACACACACACACACACACACTGATTACCTTTGATAACTCAACCGAAGTAAAACAGTGCCTGTTCTATTGTGTGCATGTGCAAATTAATGCGGGTGTGTGTGTGTGTGTGTGTGTGTGTGTGTGTATGTGTGTGTGTGTGTGTGTGTGTGTGTGTGTGTGTGTGTGTGTGTGTGTGTGTGTGTGTGTGTGTGTGTGTGTGTGTGTGTGTGTGTGTGTGTATGTGTGTGTGTGTGTTCACCTCTTTGGGCTCCAGCAGGAACTGGAACAGAATTTCAATCAGACGCTGAAATTGCTGCAAAAAAAAAAAAAGAGAAGAAAAATAAAGAAAAACGTTTTAAAGCGACACTAAGGAACTTTCAGTTTTCATTGATTTTGGCGACGCCAGTGGACAAAGCGGTAGTGTTTTGCCTGAAGGAATACTACAGTTCCCATGAGGCCTAGCGCGTGCTGCTCCCGGTGGCGTGCTGTCGGACTGAATTCCCTTCATTAGTTTCCAGCGGCTGTGTGAAGGACGGACAGCGACGAGGTCATGAATCTAATGGTGGCTAAACAATGTTCTATCATGATGTGACGCACGCCGTAAAGCAGTCCGCACATGTGGAGTGTTTCAGTGAGCAGGGTTCCTCCCACCCTCCTCACAGCTGCTCAGTCCAGGTGAAGCAACACTGACGCCCTCAGGCGGACAGAGGCTCATTCAGCTGCTGGAAGTCGATGTATCGTTACTAAAGATATTAAAATGTTTTATTAAGGTTGAAAAGTTAACAAGTGTCGGTTTAAGAAGCGAAATCAGACAGAATGAAAGAAGTGATGAGTTCCTGTTTTAACGTCTTTCTCGATTCGTTACTGATCTGATTTTCAGACGGTAAAAGTCAGAGGATGGAGGTGAAACTCCCCTGGAAGAGCTTCTTCTGAGAAAACTCTCAGACACTGGAAGAAACTGATTTAGGCTGAAACGAATCGCTCTACACAGAACAGCGTTTCTGCCGTTGCCATGGAAACACACATTGTTTTCAGAACGAATTTCTAAAGCAAAATGAGAAAGAAAGCCTTTCCTCTGGAATGGGAGACTGGTTAGTGTTGGATGTTGAACACTTGTTTTTATTGTCACTGTTACAGAACAAAAGAACACAAAGCCTGTTCTATTCATGGTTGGCTTTTAACATTTTTAACATTTCTATTCTATTTATATTTGCTTTCTCTGTTTGTGCTGCTGGGACACTGTCATTTCCCTTTGTGGGACAAATAAAGGACCATCAATTCAATTCATTTCATTGATTTTATTTGATATTTTGATATTTGATTTGATGATATTTGTTGCATCGTTTTGAGTGTTTTCTGGAAATGTGTGTTATTGTGCAGCACTACGGAGACGGGTTGTTGTTTGAATGTGAACACTGGACTGGATTATTAGCAGTTTAAAATGAAAAGGTTGTGTGAAGCACGACTGGACACAGGTTAAAAAATAAACATGCAATCAACAACAAATATACATTCAGAAAAGAGAGAAGAGATGTGATCTAAAGCTGCTGTTCTGACCGCGAGTACAGTGAAAAGTAAATGTTTCCCTTCAAACCAGCCGATGTGCTGCTCGGCCTTTACAGAATATCACAGTATCAGCTTCTGGCTTCACCCTGGAGCACACGGTTAGTGGTAACCTGTAGAAAGCCCGAGTCGAGCTGAAGCAGGAGAGAAGCGGCTTCCCTCCGGAGCCTCTGCCTCCTGCGGGATCACTTCAGTCCGCGGAGCAGCGGAAGCGGCTCAGTCCTGCCTCTGTTCCCGGAACAAACGCGTCTCGCGCCCCGGGAGCCGCGGCGGACTCTACCTGCTCGCTGAACTTGTTGAGCTTGCTGAAGTCTGAGCTGACAGAATCCGGCAAAACGTCTCTGTTGAAGTGAAGTTTCATTTTTCTCCGTTTTTATTAAAAATCCACCGACGAGCAGCTCCGCATCACTTCCGGGTTCGTCACCGCGCATGCGCGCTGGCGCTTCACAGCTGCACGAAGGAACAGAGAAAAATAGAAATATTTTTTGTTTGGAAGCTCATATTTTAATTAATTAGTCTTAACCGTGGCATGTTGGATCAGATTAAAGCCATAAGATGAAAAAAGAGCAGAAAGGAGAAAAGAGCAGGCCGTACGAGGAATTAGTCCCATAATAACTATTCAAAACAAACTTTAAAGTTTTCCTTTTTGTGGTGCAGACAATACATAATATAAAAATATCATTTCTTTTAATTACTACAAAAAATAACTTTTAATTAATTAATACTAATTTCAACATGAAGTCAGTTTTAAAGAAACTTTCAGTTGCAAAAATATGGTAAAAACAAAAAAATAACTATATGATATATAATAGCTATTGTATTGTGCATGTTTTATTTTTCGTTTTTTTAGATGAGGGACTTGTTTCAAAATGTATTTATTTATTTATTTATTTATTTTTAATTCTCATGCTTTGCTGGATGGTTTGGCCGGAAGTGAGGATCTTGCTGCCAGTTTTGACCCATGCACCTTATGTTTAACACTGTTTTTTTCGAACACCAGCAACAACTTTTCAATAAAGTGTGTTCCAGTCTGAAGCTGAGCTCTTCTTTTCCAGCGTGGACCAGAGGTAAAAGGTTCTGTCAGCAGGACGTCTCACGGAACCCAACACTTCATTTATTAACTGATAAAGTTCTATTTTACAACCGACTATTTCAGTTTTAACATGTTTCAAAGTTTCATTGCATTTGATTTAAATTCATTTATCAACTTAAAATGTAATTCGTTTGATTTGAAGTAATGTAACAAGTCAAGATTTAATTTAATTTAATTTAATTTAATTTAATTTAATTTAATTTAATTTAATTTAATTTAATTTAATTTAATTTAATAACTCCAGATTTAATTCAACAACCTGATTGGAATCATTGATTAATTACTTTAATGACTCTAAATTAAGTGACATTCATTGATTTGTGCTCGCTTGTTTATTATTTTCTGTTCTTGTTGGCTTTTTTCCCGCACTTTGCGTCGCTCCGGCTCCTGCCTCCTCGTGCAGCTCGGACTCTCACCTGCAGCAGACTCTCCGGGCCAATCAGGAGCCGCCTGTTTGCGCACGTGGGCGGCGCGGGATCGACCCACGCGGAGGTTCACCTTGTGTTCAGTGGGGCACGCGCTCGTAAAGAGAGAGAGAGTGTAGAGTGCAGAGAGAGAGAGAGTGTGTGTGTGTATGTGTGTGTGTGGATGTGCAGCAGCACGCTCTCTCTGTCTCTCTCTCTCTCTCTCGCTCTCTCTCTCTCTCTCCGGATTGACGCCTCGCTCGGTTTTTTTCTTTAGTTTTCTTTAGTTTTAGCTTTGCGCTCCGCTGCTCCAGACTCTTCTCCCCCGGAGGAACTCTCCTGCTCCGGTCCCGGTCTCGGTCCCGGTCTCGGTCCCGGTCCCCGCTCCTCGCGCCGCGGATGAGTTTGATCTCGAGCAGTTATGTAAGTATTCCTCTCCTCGTGTTCTGTTGTGGTTCGCGCTCCTCGCGCTCTCCCGGCGGAGCCGCGCGCCCCGCGCGCTCGGCCTTTTCCTCCCGCCGTGTTTTCGGTGCACTTTGTTGGAAGCGGCTGCGCTCGTCCACGTGCGCGCCGCGCCGCGCGTCGCGCTGCAGCGGCGGACAGATGTTGGCCCGGCGGGTCGGGACCGGGTCGCGCAGCCGCGGGTTCTGAACTTTGAACCCTCTGACCCACCACACGGGTCTGCATGTGCACGCGGCTGCTGGTGCGCGCCTGTGCGTGAAGCGTCCCTGAACCCTGAGTCCTGAACCCGCTCAGCTTCAGCTTCAGCCTCATTCCTTCTCTCTCTCCACGCGCCTCACTTCATCTTGTACGTGAACAGCGTTTTTTTTTTTTTTAGAGAAGTTGTACTTCCTTCTAGGATCCCCCCGCGCGCACACACACGCGCGCGCGCCCCGCCCCGCCTGGCTCCTGGAGGACAGGTAGGGACAGATTTGTCTGCAGACAGGGGAAAGTGTTGACTCAGATTCCAGCGGATCTCACTTCAGGGTGAAGGGTTTAATCCAGCGGGGCTCAAAGTGAGGGGAGCGGCCCCCCGGGGGCCGCTGGAGGGGGGAGATGTCTCAGATAAATTGTGATTAATCTGGTGAAACACTAAAAAACACACTTTTTAAGAGTTTTGTTGTTTAACTGGAACAGACTGAAAACCAAGTTTTGATACATTTAAGACCTGAAACCCACGATTAAAGGCTGATTTACCAGGAACCGTGGAGCACTGAGTGTGTGTGTGTGTGTGTGTGTGTGTGTGTGTGTGTGTGTGTGTGTGTGTGTGTGTGTGTGTGAGGCTGATTAACATGCATAGCGTGGTTATTAAAGGGCTGAAGAAGAAGCAGGACTCAGTCCGTCTAGAGTCCTGAGAGACGTGAACATTTAAACACATTGATGGAAAATCCTGAATTTTGTTCATGAAATCAGTTTAATTTAAAATCTATAGAGTCAAAAACAGCAGAGACCAGCAAGAGTTTATCTCCAAGAGAAGACAAGGTAACAGGAACCCTGCAGAACCAGGCCCAGAGACTCCCTGCAGAACCAGACCCAGAGACTCCCTGCAGAACCAGAACCGTTCTTCGACCGAGTCCTTCTGTTGACTCTGTTCTACGTTCTGCTCTTCAGGAATGAAGTGTTGAAATCACGATACACACATCAGTGTTCCGCTGATCCCGGTCCTCTGGGACGGTTCTCTGTGAGAACGTCCTAAAAGTCCCGCTGTTCTCCCCAGCGAGGGTCCGATCGCCCTGTTAGCGGGGCTAACATGGCGTCCCTCACAGCGTTCTCATTGGCTATATGAAGGTGGGCGGGGCTAACATGACCTCCAGCAAGTCGTCTCCATACTGGACTCTGTAAACCAGGTGTAATGTGATTGGTCCAGCCTGTCACATGACCACATCACGAGGCCAGAGGAGGAGCTGTGATTGGCTGATTGATCAACAGATGATTGATGTGAAAATCAGACTCTGGTCCAGAAGAACCAGAGTCAGAGCCCAGAACCTGGTCTGGAACCCGGCTTTATATGGACTCTTTTTGAAACCCACACATCGCCCCCTGCTGGAACTTCCCTGGTATTGCAGTTTTCCTGCCCTCCAGCATTAACTTCACTTTTCACCAGCGGAGGTCGGCGGATAGTCTGGACCGAAGGCGGGTTCGCCGGAACCGACGCCGACCCCATGAGGAAGCCCGAACCCGGCTCAGTGATTGGTCCGGACTGGAGGAGGAAGTCCCGCCCCTTTAGGCAGCGAGCAGTTAGCCTCAACACACTGAGCCTTGCTCCGGAGCTCCGCCCCCAACGGGGACAATGTGAGAACGGGGCTCCGTCCGAGCTGCGAGGGGCCAGAAGGTACATGACAGATGAGGAATGCAGCCCCCCCAACACACACACACACACACACACACACACACACACACACACACACACACACTTCGGGCAGTGAACAATCCCCTCTTGCAGTGCGGTCCCTAATCTCCAACTACCAGACACATCTTTGATGTGAAGCCCCCCCCCACCTCGCCGGCCCCCCTGTCCCCCCGTCCTGTGCAGCCCTGCCCCCCCCCCCCCCCCGTTCCGGGGCCCCTCGCTCGGCCCTCCATCCTTCCTCCGCTCCTCATTCATTCTCACTTCCCTTCTTTCTCCAAGCTGCTTCAGAAATGAAATGTAGGTTTGGAGACACACACACACACACACACAGAGACACTCACACACACACACACACACACACACACAGAGACACTCACACACACACACAGACACTCACACACACAGACACTCACACACACACACAAACACACACACACACACACACACTCACACACACACACACACACACACACACACACCCACGCCGCACACACACACACACACCACAAACACACACACACACGCAGACACTCACACACACACATTTTTTCAGTTTGAAAACAGTGTTTTTAATACAGACTCTGAATGGTGTTGGGAGTGTCCGCGGCTTTAAGGCGGGATGCTGAGCGGAGTGTTCGGACCGACGGACGCTTTACGTTAAAACGGCCATAAATGCAGAACAGTTTGAAAATGCGATTAATCCTGATTGAAGCTGGTGTCCGGAGTTTCCGTTCGTTTCCAACGTATGAATCATTTTTCAACAGAGCTTCAGTGTGTCAGTCTGGTTCATACTGCAATATAACATCAGCATAAAGAAATATAAAAATGTATTTATGAGCCCCGCCTTCGTCTCATAGACCCCCATGTTATCTGAAAAAGCGCCGGTCAGCTTCAGCCAATAGACTTCGAGCTTCCGCCTTGTCCTGCTGCCAGTCAACATGTGGAGCAGCCAGAGAGCACGTCGCTCGCCCAGCAGAGGAGAGTTAGCTCTGCAGCAGATATATCCACCGTCTGCTGAACATCCACCGGAAACAGCTCAACATGGAGGATGCTGTAGGACTGGAGGCTCTCATTTTCACCCCACGGATAATATCGTGCACAATTAAAGGGGCGTGGCTTGGTCGCTCATGAAAGCAGAGGGAGGGCGGAGCCTCGAGACGTTGGATTAAAAAAACTTCTCTCTTTCAAAACTCCGGACACGAGCTTTAACTGTGGAAATACACTGATCAGTCCTGATTCAAAACAGTCGTGTTTTGACGGCCCTGGTGTTTATTAAATCTAGTTCCACGTCTGACGTGAGGATCAGGCAGAGTTCTGTGGATCTGAGACGGTCCAGCTGACAGCGCCCCCTGGTGGTGCACCGTCAGCAGTCTTTCTGAGGGAGGAGGTGTCTCTTCTAGTGCCGTTCCACTTTTCATTGTTTCGTTGTATTTTTCATGCTTTCAGCCAGAGGTGTCAACGTTTACAGTGTTCTCTATTCGGGACTTCTAACCGGCTGTAACCGGTTACCGTAAATCCTCCAATAATGACCGGTATTCCATTAAAACCGTCTCCTTTAACCGGTGCATCTCTGAAGAAAGCTCCTTAAAGCCGCCTCCCAATATAAGCCTGTTTTTTTTGTCTTTTCTTTTTTTCTGTGAAGCGCTACAGCGCTACCCTGACAGTAGTCTGTGCTACAGCGCCAGTCCTCCGCTGTGGCCACTGTGTGTATTACACGCGTCTGGTAAAAATGACGGAGGGACAGAAAACATTAAACTCCGAGGTTGAGATTTAATTTTTTTCACATCAATTTAAAAAGTTAAATCGAATTAATCGAAGTAATTCGACATATCCCCCAGTTCTAAACTGCACTACTGTTTATTACTGTTTCAGTATTGTTTGATACTTGTTTTTGATAAATGAGCTCAGAACATTTTACTGGGTTCAAACTGACACAAAAGATCTTTCTGCTCTTTTTGAAATTTTTGATATATCAGCCTCTCTCCTATACATGCCTCCTTCCATTAAAGCCTGGTGCCGCTACAGCCGAGAGAAATAAAAGCCCCGGCTGCTGTAAGAGGATTGACGGTACACGTGACGTCAGAGATTTGTTTTTTTCTATAGCAGTTACGCTCTACAACCACTAGAGGGCTCTGTCTCCACTGGAACACAGTCCCTCAGAATCCCATTAAATCAAAGCCGCTCTGGTAGTTCTCAGACTACAGCGCCACTGTTGCAGCTGTTAAGTTACCGATATGTTCACTAAATGTTTTCTCACGTTTCTTCAATTTGTTGCCTATAAAATCGCTCATGCTAGCTATAGCTAGCTAGCATCAGGGATTTTATGAGACTGCTCTGTCGATAAAGTTGAGTTGCGTTTCCGTGGAAACGGATGGCGTTCTCCAAACTGCTGAGACGCTGCTGCTGTGTGAACGGGTTCTCCCGAGTCGTGACGTTCTACCTCCTCCGGTGAACAGCAGTTTAGTGAAACAGTAACTGAGCCGCTCAGCTGCTCAGTGACCGAAACGAGTTACTGAGTGACAGGAAATGAAGACTGGTGGGCCGAGCCGCTCTCTCTCTCCTCTCTCCTCTCTCCTCTCTCCTCAGTCCTGCTTTCTCTTCGGTCGTCCCTTTGGGGAAACCCTCGCTCAGGGAACCAATCAGAACGGTTCTTTGCTAAAACAGATTCCTGGACGAAGCATCAGCTGCAACTCGGACCTGCGAGAACTGGAGGTCTGTCCAGGGTCCAGCTGGACCGGATCACCTGGTGGACGCACGAGACACACACACAGGACACACACACTCACAGGATGCACACACACACACACACACACACACACACACACACACACACACACACACACACACAGTTTTAACTCAGCAGTCCCTCCAGGCAGCGGCAGGATCAAAGATTCCAGATCTAGATGAAGGCGTCAAACCCATATTTTCCAGATTCCAGGTCTTGATTAGTGAATCAGTCTGAGGGTGTCTTTGGAGTCCATATGAGGCTGTAAAGGTCAAAGGTCAAGATTTGGTCTGTGTGTCCTCCAGGTTTGAAAAGGAGTCCGGAGACCAGTCGACTGCTACAGCCGTGCCTTCCAGCCAGTGCTCCGCCGCCATCATGGAGGAGAACAACAACATGACGGCCACCGTGAGAGCACACACACACACACACACACACACACACACACACACTCTGAGCCACTCCCCTCGTCGCACCAGCTGTGCTTTTACAAGACTTTGTGTCTCGATGCCAAGAGACGGGAGGGAGGGGCCAGCAGGTTACACAAGGCTGAGAGAGGGAGAGGGAGAGAGAGAGGGTGAGAGAGTGAGGACGAGGGAAGGGGGTGACGGAGGGTGATGGAGGGTGAGAGAGAGTGAGGGGGTTGAGAGAGTGATACCCCTTTCCCACTGCAGCTAGCAGGTCGACCCGTGTTTTCGACCCGCTAACGATCGGCTTCAGACCCGGGTCTAGCCGCCTGCTGGCGAGCTGCGTCGCTGCGCTCTCCCGCGCTGATGGTGTCCCACGTTGATGACATCATCAGCACGACGGACCACAGCGAAAGTAAACAATGCAGCGGAACCCGTTACCTGTAGGCCCGGGGTCGGCAGGGTGGCACGCCTGGCATTACCACGAGGCACGTTGACATGTCCCCGTAGAGTGGCTGGTAGGGCGGAGCGGATTGTAAACGCGTCGTGTAAACGCCGGGTGGATCCGCTTCACTCAGAGCCGATTGTATGTCAGAGCCGATTGTATGTCGGAGCCGATTGTACGAGGCGGTCTACACCGATCGACAATCTGCTCCGTGTCTCATATAAACGCTGCCTGACAGCGGAGCGGAATAAACGGGGGATTATTTGTTCCGCATGCGTTCCCCGTACGTAGTGCCGTGTGACGTGCGCAGTAAACGGGAAGCAGGACAAAAACCAGCAGAAGAACGCCACGGTGGTTGAAAAACACTTTTTTAATAGAAACCTTGAGCGAAAAAACACTGGAGAGGCGACATGGAAGCAAATCGCGCAACAGCGAGTTGTATAAAGAGCTCCGTAGCAGAATAGAAATGATCGCTCCGTCGGTGTTATGGATTAACTGGTTCCCGTGTTAACGAATGACGGCGGAGGTCTGTGTGAACACCTGCTGATAACAGCAGCTGTTAAAGTAAGACTCACAAAAGACTTTAAACTTATACACACTCTGTAACTGTCGATAACCGACGTTCGCTAGAACGAGTACAAGTCTCAGTCATCTATTGGTCACAAGTTAACTCGGGCACCAGTTAATTCGAATCAGTGGATTTCGGAGCACAAAGTTAATGAAAGCACTTTTTGGAGTTAATAACAGAAAAAAATATATTTAAATATATGACTGTATGAATGGAGTAAATTTCGAGGTATGTTGGAAATCTTTTCGTATTTTGTGTGAACTTGTGTTTTAGTTGATAATGACACACACACACTGATGAGAACATTTTAAACTGGCACTCCATGACAAAAAGGTTGCCGACCCCTGCTGTGGACGAATCTCCTCTTCCTGGATCAGGAGGAGCTCTCTGGTCTCCTGTCCTGCCGCTGCTGGGTCGCCTTGACGAAGGAAATCTCACGCTGTGTCCAGAAACAACAACTAGCGCGCTAACGTAGCCACGCTAACATAGCCGCGCTAACGTAGCCACGCTAATGTAGCCATGCTAACGTAGCCACGCTACCATAGCCGCGCTAACGTAGCCACGCTAACATAGCCACGCTAACATAGCCGCGCTAACGTAGCCGCGCTAGCGTAGCCGCGCTAGCGTAGCGGCGCTGCGTCGACATCCTCATGTAAGTTCCCGGATGTGTCCCACTAAAAGCCGGGAGCAGCGACTCGGTAAAAACCCGAGTCGAAATGCCGATGAGGAGCCGGGTGTGAGCCGGGTTAAACCGGTTTATTGGCCAGTGTGAAAGGGGCGAGAGAGAGGGTGAGGGTGACAGGGTGAGGGCGGGTGAGAGGGTGAACTGATGAGAGCAGAACTGTGTGATCTTGTGAGATAAACGGCAGAACCCTCCAGAAGCGTCTCCTGTGGGATTCGAACCCTTCACTGTTATGTTGAGCTGCAGAACCGGACCGGAACGGAAGAGTAGCGGTCCCACCCGGGATGGGTCCAGAGCCCGGGTCTTTTAAAGAACCAGCTGAGTCCTGTCGGTTCTGCCGATCGCTGTACCGCGTCCTGGTCTCTGAACACGTCCCGGTCCCTGAAGGCGTCCCGGTCCCTGAACACGTCCCGGTCCCTGAACACGTCCCAGTCCCTGAAGGCGTCCTGGTCCCTGAACACGTCCCGGTCCCTGAAGGCGTCCTGGTCCCTGAACACGTCCCGGTCCCTGAACACGTCCCGGTCCCTGAACACGTCCCAGTCCCTGAAGGCGTCCCGGTCCCTGAAGGCGTCCCGGTCCCTGAAGGCGTCCCGGTCCCTGAAGGCGTACCGGTCCCTGACTGCGTCCCGGTCCCTGAAGGCGTCCCGGTCCCTGAAGGCGTCCCGGTCCCTGAAGGCGTCCCGGTCCCTGACTGCGTCCCGGTCAGAGGAGCAGCAGGAGAGCAGGGTTCCAGCAGGACCTCCTGCCAGAACCCGGCGAGAGAGCGTCAGTCAGACAGACCGGAGGAAGCGACTGTAATCACCTGTGTGTGTGTGTGTGTGTGTGTGTGTGTGTGTGTGTGTGTGTGTGTGTGTGTGTGTGTGTGTGAGGACAGACAGAAATTCCAGCCCTGCTCTCATTCCTGTCCAGACTTGCAGCGCGGAGAAGACAAACCGTCTGAGGCCGAGAACAAACAAAACAAAGTGAACACGCTGACCTTTGACCCCCGACCCCCTCAGGAGCTGCTGCTCTGCTGCAGTCCAGCTTCCCGTCTCGCCTCGTCACGTCCGTCTCACTGAGTCGTTCGGACAGAACCGTCTGCACAGCCGGCCTGGAGTGTGTGTGTGTGTGTGTGTGTGTGTGTGTGTGTGTGTGTGTGTGTGTGTGTGTGTGTGTGTGTGTGTGTGTGTGTGTGTGTGTGTGTGTGTGTGTGTGTGTGTGTGTGTGTGTGTGTGGAGGCTGTTCTGCTGACACACTTCAGTCCACTTCACAGTGTCCTCAGACCCAGAGGAGACTTCCTGCAGACCCGGACCCGGAGCAGACCGGTCTGGGTCTGGCGGACTCGTTCCTCTCCTGGCCCAAGTACAGAGTACTGGAGCGCCAAGTACAACCCGACTTCACCAGGAAAAACAACAGTCCCACTGAAGCTGGAAATGTTGGAGAAGAAAGACTCCCTGCAGAACCAGAACCAGAGGAGAACCCTGCAGAACCCTGTTTCCTCCTGCGGTTCAGCGGATTCCTGATTCTGGAGCGGGTTCCTGAGTTCTGGAGCGGGTTCCTGATTCTGGAGCTGGTTCCTGAGTTCTGGAGCGGGTTCCTGAGTTCTGGAGCGGGTTTCTGGGTTCTGGAGCGGGTTTCTGGGTTCTGGAGCGGGTTCCTGAGTTCTGGAGCTGGTTTCTGGGTTCTGGAGCGGGTTTCTGGGTTCTGGAGCGGGTTCCTGGGTTCTGGAGCGGGTTCCTGAGTTCTGGAGCGGGTTTCTGGGTTCTGGAGCGGGTTCCTGGGTTCTGGAGCGGGTTTCTGGGTTCCGGAGCGGGTTTCTGGGTTCTGGAGCGGGTTCCTGAGTTCTGGAGCGGGTTTCTGGGTTCTGGAGCGGGTTTCTGGGTTCCGGAGCGGGTTTCTGGGTTCTGGAGCGGGTTCCTGAGTTCTGGAGCGGGTTTCTGGGTTCTGGAGCGGGTTTCTGGGTTCCGGAGCGGGTTTCTGGGTTCCGGAGCGGGTTCCTGGGTTCTGGAGCGGGTTCCTGAGTTCTGGAGCGGGTTTCTGGGTTCTGGAGCGGGTTTCTGGGTTCCGGAGCGGGTTTCTGGGTTCTGGAGCGGGTTCCTGAGTTCTGGAGCGGGTTTCTGGGTTCTGGAGCGGGTTTCTGGGTTCCGGAGCGGGTTTCTGGGTTCCGGAGCGGGTTTCTGGGTTCTGGAGCGGGTTTCTGGGTTCCGGAGCGGGTTTCTGGGTTCTGGAGCGGGTTTCTGGGTTCCGGAGCGGGTTCCACCGCAGCGCCGGTTGTTTCACGGCGTCCAGCCTTGGCTCCGCCTCCGCCTGCCGCTCCGCTCTCTGCGTCTCGCCGTCGGGTCGACGCTGCTGATGCTTCCTCACACGGCGGCCGTCCCCGTCCTCCAGAGGACCGGACGGCTCTGGACGCTCTGTCTGAAGTCCAGCCTCCATCCCGGGGTTCCACCGGCGCAGTGGCATGGTTCTCATCTGCTCTCTACAGCAGGGGTGTTCAAGCTGTGGCTCTGGAGCCACATGTGGCTCCTCAGTCCCTCTGCAGCGGCTCCATGAAGCTTCACCACTGATACCTGAACAGACCTTTAACTTATTTTATATTATTCTGTGATTCGTCACTCTGGGTTCAAACGGGATTCAAAAAGGTTCAAGGAAAACTGGGAAAAATAGAAAAACCCACAAGAAATGACAAAAAAAAATGACAGAACAGCTTAAAAAACCTGAAATGTTTCTGATTTGTAACATAAGAAAGTTAAATATGGCAGAAAAAAGCTGAGAAAACTGTTTAAAAAGAGGTAAAATGGATGAAATGTCAAAACAAGCTTGAAAAGAACAAAACTGTTAAAATCAGGAACAAAAACCGGGTCAGTGTAATAAAAAGTTCTGTGTTCTGAGCTGTAAAAGCTTCAGGATGCTTCATCAGACCTGGTTTCTGTCTGAAGCCTCCTGAGCTGCTCCTCCTGGTTTACAGGTTAAATGGTCTCTCTGGCTCCAGAACAGCTGGACTAGAAACGTCGCTGAAACGGTTCTTCTGGTCCTGAAGGCTGCAGAACCGGGTCCAGATCAGCGTGTTGTCCTGATGTCTGGTGTTCTGGGCGGGTCCAGCACCCTCTCTGGGTCAGAGGTCACATCAGGGTCCAGCTGCTCTGCAGCCTTCAGGACCTACGCAGCCCTTAAAGCCACATCTCTCCCAGATCAGATTTCCTGGAGCCCCGGGCCGTCAGGACCAGGCCAGCGCAGCTGGAGGCGGCATTTGAAACTTCTTTGTATTTTCTAGGTTTTGTCCAGTTGAAGAAGTCAGGGTCAGGGTTAGGGTTAGTGTGTGTGTTCTCTGGTCCGGAGAGGCAGGCGAGCGTCTGGCCTGCGTTGATTGAGACCGTGTGGTGCGTTCAGGGACCGTGGGATTTGGTGAGGCCTGTGGAGGATCGGAGGTTCTGGACTGGTAACATTTTGCCGGAATGACCTTTAAATGTGAACTTCTGTTGGTGAAAATGTGGAAATTCTCACAGAAACTCAACAGTTTCTCCTGAATGTCGACAGGAAGTGGATTTCTTGAAGCGTCACACAGTGAAGGGTCCGGATTCCAGGAACCGCGTTCCTGTGGCGCTCTCGCCGTTCGCTCGCCGGTTCGCCGCAGTGCAGCCTTATGCGTGCCGGTTTTGGTCCATGGGCCAGACGTTGGACACCCGCTCTAGTGTCCAGCCAGATATTGACACGACGTCACTTCCTGTTTTTGGGTCCAGGCGCCGCTGGACGGAGACACGCCCCCGGCCGAGGGCCAGTCGGAGAGCGACAGCGGCGTGGAGCTGGCCAATGGCAGCAGCCCGCTGACGGCCGCCGAGCCGCCGTCGCCCCCCAGCCCCAAGCCAGGGGAGGCCCCGGGCCCCGGGGGGGCCGAGCTGGGCTCCGGTTCCACAGAGGGGACCCGCCGGTCCAGATCCAGCAGGAAGAGACGGCAGGACCAGGACCAGAGCGAGGACCCGGACCACAGCTGGACCTCCTGCAGCCAGGTGAGGCCTGCAGCCGGGCGGCGGCCCTGCAGCCGGACCGGACTCAGCGCGCGCGTGTGTGTGTGTATGTGTGTGTCCAGGAGAAGTCCTCAGGGACGTCCCAGCTGGCCCTGAGGGAGAGACCCAGACCCAGGACCATCTTCCAGGCCGGACTGACAGCCGGACACAACAAGACCCGCAGAGCCAGCAGGAAGCAGGAGGCCGGCGTGTTACTGGTACACACACACACACACACACACACACACACACACACACACACACACACACACTGAAGACTGAATCCAGTCTGGGATCAGGTCAGGACCAGACTGGTCTAGAAGAGATCCGGTTGGTTCCAGCCTACCTTCAGACCAGTGCTGGATCTGGTTTTGGACCAGTCTCCGGCTGGTTGTGGACTCATTCCTGACTAGTTGTGGATTAGTTTTTCAGTAGTCTGGACTAGTTCCAGATTGGTTTTGGTTCTGGTTTACCTCCTGCAGTTTCAGGTTAGCGGTGGACTGGTTTGGGTTTGGGGTCTGGATCTGTCTCAGGCTGGTTTTGGGTTCATTCCTGACTAGTTGTGGTTTTACAATCGTTTCAAACCAGAGAGTTATTTTCAGACTAGATTTGGTTAGTCTAAGAATAAGACTGGTTTAGTCTGAGACGAGTTTGGTCTGGTTATGGACTAGTTTGGTCTGGTTATGGACTGGTTTGGTCTGGTTATGGTCTAGTTTAGTCTGGTTATGGTCTAGTTTGATCTGGTTATGGTCTAGTTTGGTCTGGTTATGGACTAGTTTGGTCTGGTTATGGTCTAGTTTGGTCTGGTTATGGACTAGTTTGGTCTGGTTATGGACTGGTTTAGTCTGGTTATGGTCTAGTTTGGTCTGGTTATGGACTGGTTTGGTCTGGTTATGGACTAGTTTGGTCTGGTTATGGACTGGTTTGGTCTGGTTATGGTCTAGTTTGGTCTGGTTATGGACTAGTTTGGTCTGGTTATGGACTGGTTTGGTCTGGTTATGGTCTAGTTTGGTCTGGTTATGGACTGGTTTTGAGCAGGTTTTCGTCTCCATGGCAGGCTGGTTTGGGTGGATCTCTGTCCTTCACCGTCCTGCCTCTTCCTGTGCTTGCAGTCTTCTTTTGCCCAGCGGGGGGCGGCGGCGTCCGCCGGCGTCCCGGAGGCTCCTCGGCTGGACCTGATGGAGCAGGACTCCAAAGATTCGGCACAGAGCTCCGGCACGGCGTCCAGCTCCGAGACCCAGCCCGAGTACAACGTGAGTGAGACGGATCAGAGGGACACGGGGGACACGAGGCCTTCAGGGACCGCGATGCCTTCAGGGACCGCGATGCTCCTCGTAAACCAGCCCCGCCCGCTCCACACCCACACTTGGATTGTGGAGCTGGGGGGGTCTGGGGTTACTCCTCTGACTGACAGCACACTCAGCCAATCAGCGCTTCCAAACAAAGACGTCATCAAAATGCGTTACCTTCTCTCAGGGTTAGCTTTAGCTCTTTAGCTCTGGCTTCTCTCAGGGTTAGCTTTAGCTCTTTAGCTCTAGCTTCTCTCAGGGTTAGCTTTAGCTCTTTAGCTCTAGCTTCTCTCAGGGTTAGCTTTAGCTCTTTAGCTCTAGCTTCTCTCAGGGTTAGCTTTAGCTCTTTAGCTCTAGCTTCTCTCAGGGTTAGCTTTAGCTCTTTAGCTCTAGCTTCTCTCAGGGTTAGCTTTAGCTCTAGCTTCTTGACACGCAACAACACGCGAAACCGTCTTTTCCTGTCAGACCCTCTCCAGGCCAGACTCTTGCTCTGCTGATTGTTGTAATTCTTGGTATTTCGGCTCTAACTTCACTTACTGCAGCTTTCAGACGATGGTTAAAGTTTATCTCCGTAATCTCCGCTACGCGCAGTGATGGTTCTGATTGGCTCGGCCGTTTTACAGCCGAGTGCCATTCTCTTTCTGTTAGCTCGTCCCCAGACCCTCCCAGCTCCACAGTCCAAACGTGGATGCGGAGTGGGCGGGGCTGGTTCATGAGGCTACCGCGATGCCTTCAGGGCCCCGCGATGCCTTCAGGGCCCGCGATGCCTTCAGGGCCCCGCGATGCCTTCAGGGTTCACGATGCCTTCAGGGCCCCGCGATGCCTTCAGGGCCCCGCGATGCCTTCAGGGCCCGCGATGCCTTCAGGGCCCCGCGATGCCTTCAGGGCCCGCGATGCCTTCAGGGCCCCGCGATGCCTTCAGGGCCCGCGATGCCTTCAGGGCCCCGCGATGCCTTCAGAGACCGCGATGCCTTCACTGAATCAGGAAAAACTCCAGAGACCTGGAGAGGGTCACAGTGTGGAAGGCGTGAGAAGGGATCTGACAGAGCGCCCCCCCCCCCCCCCCCCCCCCCCAGTCCAGGTGTCCTCACACTCATAAACAGACTGGTTGTTTGCTCTGCATCAGTGGTATTCAGGTCACGGTGTCCCATCACTCTGCACAGCAGCGAGTGTGTGTGTGTGTGTGTGTGTGTGTGTGTGTGTGTGTGTGTGTGTGTGTGTGTGTGTGTGTGTGTGAGTGAGAGATGTGTTTTGTATTCTGGGAGCCGCGGTGGTTTGTCTGCGTTGGACGAGCCGGTGCAGCTGTCTTGACGCTCTGTCCCGTCCTGCAGGACAGTAAGGGCTTCGGGCTGGGCGAGCTGGTCTGGGGGAAGATCAAGGGCTTCTCCTGGTGGCCCGGCATCGTGGTGACGTGGCGCGCCACCGGCAAGCGGCCGGCCAACCCCGGCATGCGCTGGCTGCAGTGGTTCGGGGACGGGAAGTTCTCCGAGGTGAGGCGAGGACGCGGGGGACGCGGCGTCCCCGCCGCCCCGCCCGGCCCGTCCTCACGCTTGTCCTCCGCAGGTCTCGGCAGACAAGCTGGACTCCATCGCCGCCTTCCCCAAGTTCTTCAGCCAGGCATCCTACACCAAGCTGGCGTCGTACCGCAGGGCCGTCTTCCAGGCTCTGGAGGTGAGGACGACTTCTCCGCTAGGCCGGGTCAGAAGACCTTCACAAGATCTGAGCGTCCACCAGTTTGAGGATTCCAGGTCCAATTAGACCCGAGACACAGAGCAGGACTGCTTCCTGTCGAGTTATGACGAACCACTAGACCAGAGTCCTCTTCAGGGACTTCCTGTTAGTCCTCTTCCTCTGGTTCTTGTATCAAAGTTCTCCTGAACTCTGATCCAGATCTAGCAGGTGAACTCTGGTCCTCTTCAGATCCTGGGTCTCGGTTGTCTTGCTAGTGGACTCCAGCAGTCATGCTACATGCTACATGCTAAAGCCAGACTGCTGCAGTTGGCGGTCTGGAAGGCGTCCAGTGTTCAGTGTGTCGACGCTCCGCTGTACAGAAGTGCTGCTGTTGACGGGAAGCCGCCGGTCGACGCCACCTAGTGGCCGGTGAGCGACAGAGCGGGCCTGCGACCTCGGTCCACACACAGCGCCACAGCGAAGCCTGAGGCTCTCAAACACACACACACACACACACACACACTAGGGTGACCAGATGTCCTGCATTTTACATTCACGCGTCCCACAAATTGAGATAATGTCCCACATTGACAGCGGCACTTGATTTTTTTTTAAATGCAGTCTCACTGAAGCTTTCGCCCCACTGCCCGACCCCGCCCACTGCCCGACCCCGCCCACTGCCCGACCCCGCCCACTGCCCGACCCCGCCCCGCTGCCCGACCCCGCCCCGCTGCCCGACCCCGCCCCGCTGCCCGACCCCGCCCTTCTGCCTGACCCGCCCACTGCCCGACCCCGCCCACTGCCCGACCCCGCCCACTGCCCGACCCCGCCCCGCTGCCCGACCCCGCCCCGCTGCCCGACCCCGCCCTTCTGCCTGACCCGCCCACTGCCCGACCCCGCCCCGCTGCTCGACCCCGCCCTTCTGCCTGACCCGCCCGCTGCCCGACCCCGCCCCGCTGCCTGACCCGCCTGATGCCCGACCCGCCCACTGCCCGACCCCGCCCCGCTGCCTGACCCACCCTGCCACAAACAACAACAGCGTGGCTCCGGCTGCAGCAGCAGACATGGAGGAAACAGATAAAGACACGACTCGTAAAAAAAAATAAAAAAAGAAAAGAAAATGCAGCAAAGAGTGGGACACCATTTCCTCCTCGTGGGTCAGGCTGGAGTGCAGGGCGACTGCACCAAAGTTTTCTGTGATGTTCGTCAGAGCAAGTTTTCCGTTTCACATGGAGGTGAAGATGAAGTGAGACGACGCCAACAGTCCCAGACTCTCAAAACAGTCCGAGACTCACAAAAAACGTGTGGCTCAAAAGACACACAACGCATTTTTTCTTTTCAAAAATTAAGGTGGGGGGCTGTACAGAGGGTGTGGGCCGTATGCGGCCCACGGGCCGCCAGTTGCCCATCCCTGGTCTACATGGTCTAGGGCAGGGGTCGGCAATTACATTTGGCAGCGGGCCACTTTTTTGGGGGGGCACTTCAATCGCGGGCCAAGGCGTCTCCGGCGCGCGTCCATCCGCGGACTGGAGAGCGGGGGGGGGGGGGGTCACCGGACGCGTTTAATGCCACTGCATTCGCGCGACAAATGACACCACGCCGCACTACTATGGAAAGCCAAAGGAGTCACAATTCGCCACTAATCCAACGCGTCTGATCCTTAAGACGCCGTAAAAAACGCCTGTTTTTAAATATAGCGCCGTAAAAAACGCGCGTTTAGACAAATCAAACGGGCGTATTTTACGCCGCTCTTACCAAAGGCTGTAGAACGCCGTAAAAAACACCCGTTTTAAAATAAAACGCCGTAAAAAACGTGCGTTTTAAACCAGCAAAACGCGTGTTTTTTACGGCGTTTTATAAGATGTTAATGAGCTCCGCCCTCTGAAAAACACAGCCAATAAGGTTAATTTTCTGAAGCCAATCAGCAGAGAGCACAGCGAGGCCACAGCAACGGATCCAAGAGACTTGTCAGCTAAAGGAAATTACTGAAATTCAGAGGATTAAAATATGGATCTGCACGAATTAAAACATCTATTTTGAGATGCTAATCGTTACACTTTCTCCCATGTTCAACCTTATTTTACACAGACACCACAGAAGAAGAAGGGCGCAGCAGGCTCTCTCTGCACGTTGTTAGAAAAAGAGTGTGAGCAGCAAGACGTGGTGATATGTCCAATGATGCGATGCAGCATTTTTTCAGTAAAAGAGAAGAACTGAACGATTGTTTCTGCACATTTTATGTACGTCGCAGAAATTAAAGCTCGGGTCGACGATCTTGGAAAACTAGCATGTAGCACGAATATAGCATCTCCCCAAGGCTCCGCCCAGCTCCAACCCCATTGGAGGAGCGCCCGTTGGGGAGCGAACGCACTGGACACGGAAGTGCTGCGTGCGCGCGGAGTTTGTGATCGCCTCCAATGTTATGAACCTTTCTGACTGCCGCACACAACGCGCATAGCAGCGCAGCGCGCCGCTCCGCTTCGTTCAATTTTTCACGCGAGCCGCGAGCGGCGAGAGCACCTTGGCAACGCGCTCTGAATCAGGGCCAGCGCACGCCACTGAAATGAACGCACAGGGGGCTGGTAGAACGGCGAAGGGATTTGATTGGTTCCTGAAGAGCGGTCCGCGCCTGACGATTGGTCGGAGTTTTACACTCCTGTGGACGCTACAGTGGTCGATTTTTTTCCGCACCTTTTTCCGTCCACATAATGTACTGACTTCTCCCAGGGGGGAGGGAGCGTTTCACTCAGGATGACAAGAAGAGCTTTTGGACAACATCGTCTACCCGAGCTTTAACCTGGATCACAAGTAGTTCCTGGACTCAACAGACCAAGATTCCTTGCGGATAAAACCTGGCAGAGCAGTATTTCATGTCCCTTTCGAGGGGTTTTAAAGGAGTCATATTATGCCAAAATTCACTTTAAAAAAGGAGTCTTTACAGTCATATTGCCTCCCAGAGCCTCTGTATGACCCCCCCAGGAGTGAAACATTCAGTCGCCTCACTCAATGGTGGCTCCACTTTTAAGAAAATATACACTCAAACACGCGGTTCTGAAATCTTCCTCTTTCTGACGTCATGAAGAGAACACCCCCCCCCCCCCCCCCCCCCCCCCCCCCCCCCGGAAGAGGATCCAGCCTTGGCCGGCCCCGGTCCTGGACAGGTCGCTCATTTCGGCTGTATTTCTCATCCATCTCCAGTGTTTTCATAAAGTCAGCTCCTCCTCCGTCTCCAGGTGGGTCGCTGACCAGCTGACAGTTTTTGCTAACTTAGCCACAATTAGCTGGGATGGGAACGTAGCGGAGCTCCTCTCCCCAGCAGAGAGGCTCTTTGAGTCGGCCGCGGCTGTGACGGCGCCCGGGCGTCTGACTTCCAGGGCCGAGTTGGGGCCGATTGGGTAAACGGCCCGGAGCTGCTCCACGGAAGCTGGTCCCGAAGCCGGCGGAGACGCACGGCTCGCGGGGCCGCTGGCCGCTCCTCTCCTCGCCGGGACGCTCCTCTCCTCGCCAGGACGCTGCGGAGCTCCGGAGCCCAGCGGAGGCGCACTGCACGCCGGGCGCAAAGTCAACACACACCGGCAGCGCCGTCCAGTGAAGAGGGCTGCTCCTCTGAGAGGCTCTCTGCTCTCGATGTCACACCAACACATGATATAAACAGAAAATAAAATAAAAACACCTCATTTCGCTCCTGTCAGGTCGCTCTGCTCGTCCAGCCACATTGATCTGTGATTTATAGACTTCCAGCAAGGATGAGTACATGGTTTATGTTTTGATCTCAAATGAGAGCTTTTCTTTATCCAATAGTTCCTTTTGTATTTTTCATCCTACATAAAAAACAGTAATTTTTCTGCTGTCTGGACCCTGTTCAGCTGATTCTCTCCTCCCGAGGCGGCGGAATAACAAATATAGGAAAAAGTTTACGTCCGTGAGGTCGTGCATTGTGTTTTATTTTGAAACTTCCGGTGTAACTTCCTGTAAGGGGCTTTCTTAACGACAGTAAATTTACGAGGTGGGCGTGGCCAGATGCGTTCACGTTCATCACGGAAAATAGGCTGTCAAAAACAGGCTGTTCTGAAGAAGGCTCCTCAGAGCCACTTTTAGACCCTCAAACTCACGAACAGAGGACGAATTTGGGGCAAACAAACGTATATACTATGTTTTTAGGTGTCCGTGACCTATATGAACGTGACTGAAAATAGCATAATAGGTCCACTTTAAAATATTAATATGAGCATATTCGGGGTTTTACACGTGTCTATATGGCTGTGCGCCGTGTAATGTGTTACTCCGTCAATATTCCGGTAAAGAAGGGTCACTGCCTGCATGTAAACGTACTCAATATCGGTCAAACGCATGGACGAGAAATCTCGCGCATTTCGATTTCGCGAGATCTCGTGACACGAGCTCCCGTCCCATCCCGATTAGGCAAGTTGTATTTTTGAGGATTCATTTTGTTATTTTACAACAGCTCTGTTCTCAAGGAACACAACAGACTCATAAATGTCAAAGCTGAATGTTTGTGGAAGTTGGAGCGAGGCTTTTCAGTTTCAGCAGGAGGATACCTGTGAGCAGGGGACTCACTGTGCAGAACTATCAGGCAACTTAACAAAAAACAAATATATCCCCATTTCACTGATCTACTTTCACCAGGGAAACCAAGACAACCACTCAAACATTACAAATCTACATTTCTGTCATTCAAAAACAAAGCAGTGAGCAAAACAGCCACCTTTAACAGCTGAGCTGGACTCCATCCTCCACCCGAAAAGGTCCCACAAACTCCTCTGTGATGATCCCAGCCCAGACCAGGACCCAGACCAGGACCCATACCAGGACCCAGACCAGGACCCGCCTCCACCCTGCTGGGTCTGAGTCGGAGTGGAGCTCTCGGTCCATCCGTCTGGCATCAGGACTCTCCCTCCATCAGTCCAGAAAACCTGAGAAACAGCAGTCTGCTGCTGTTCCTGGGCCCGGTCCTGGACGTTCTGTCCTGTGTTGTCTTGTTCAGTGGTGGTTTTTCAGGAAAGGAAGTTGCCTAATATTTCTGCAACACCTGCTATGGGGTGTTGATGTCGTGAGGCCACGCCCCTCCTGGTCACAGAGACGACCGTCAGCTGGTGTGCTTCACTGGTCGCAGGTCTGGAGCAGGACAGCATCACAGAGGACCATGTGGTCCGAAAGACTCATCTGCCCCTCAGAATTCTGCACAGCCAGTAGAGTCAGCCTTAACCCCCCCCCCACCCCCCCCAGATGGCCAGCTCCCGGGCGGAGCAGACCTTCCCCCCCTGTGAGTCGGACCAGCCGGAGGACCAGGTCAAGCCCATGCTGGACTGGGCCAACGGCGGCTTCCAGCCCAAAGGAGAGGAGGGACTCAAACCGACGCACACCACCCGGTGAGTGACCCCGGGTCATCAGGAGCCCCGCCCCTAGCCTCCAGCCGCCTGACCTGTCCCTGTCCCCCTCCCCCTGCAGACAGTAACCCGCTGGACCACCGGGTCCTGGACGTCCTGCTGCCGGACTACTTCCCCAGCCCCAAGAAGCCCCGGACCGGGCCGAGCAAGAGCAGGGCGGGTCCAGGAGTCCTACAGCAGAGGTACCCGGCCCCGACCCCGTCTCCGTGGAAACGCTGTGAGCGCCACGGCTGAGCTCGTGGCTTCGCCCTCTAGTAGTCCAACCTGGACACTACAGCATTAGTGAAACAGGGACGTGAGCAGGGTGTGAAGGTCTGGAGGGTCCAGATCACCTGACCCGGGACGGACCGGGCTCGCCTGACCGGGACGGACCGGGCTCGCCTGACCCGGGTCGGACCGGAGTCACCTGACCCGGGTCGGACCGGAGTCACCTGACCCGGTCGGACCGGACTGGTCTTCTCAGTAACGCTGTTCTTGGTTCCTCTGTTTCCTGCAGAACAAATGGTGAATGAGTCCTGACGAACAAAAGAAGTATAGAAGGTAAAACCTGTGAGCCACGTCCTCCACCGCCTCCCCGCTCCGCCTGCTGGCGGGGGGGTGACATTACAGCACCCATCAGTGGACAGCGGGTGGCTGAGTCACCGTCTAAACCCTCTGAACCTCTCGTCCCTGTGTGTGTGTGTGTGTGTGTGTGTGTGTGTGTGTGTGTGTGTGGTGTGTGTGTGTGTGTGTGTGTGTGTGTGTGTGTGTGTGTGTGTGTGTGCTCAGGATTTCTGCCTCTCCTGTGGAAAGATGAGAGCAGCAACCTTCACCCCGCTCTTTGAAGGAGGCTTGTGCCAACATGTAAGGTAAAGAGAGAAGAGACGTCTCACCGCCAGAGGCCTGAGGCACTCCTGAAGCACTCCTCCTGAAACACTCCTCCTGAAACACTCCTGAAACACTCCTCCTCCTGAAACACTCCTGAAACACTCCTCCTCCTGAAACACTCCTGAAACACTCCTCCTCCTGAAACACTCCTCCTGAAGCACTCCTGAAACACTCCTCCTCCTGAAACCCCTCCTCCTGAAGCACTCCTGAAACACTCCTCCTCCTGAAACACTCCCTCCTGAAACACTCCTGAAACACTCCTCCTCCACTGATCATTGATCATGATCATAACTGACAGATGAGATGCTTTATTGATTATTTCTGGAGTCATCTTTGCTGGGTTTCTCATTGTGTGTGTGTGTGTGTGTGTGTGTGTGTGTGTGTGTGTGTGTGTGTGTGTGTGTGTGTGTGTGTCAGGACATTTACCTGGAGATGTCCTACATGTACGATGACGACGGTTATCAGTCCTACTGCACTGTCTGCTGCGGAGGTCGAGAGGTTCTGCTCTGCGGCAACGCCAACTGCTGCAGGTCACACAACACACACTCAACACACACACGCACACACACGCAGCCTGTCCGTCAGTATGAAACCCCGCCCCCGGCCCCGCCCCCTGCAGTGCTTCTGCGTGGACTGCCTGGACATCCTGGTGGACCCGGGGGCGTCGGACAGCGCCCGCCACCTGGACCCGTGGCGCTGCTACATGTGCCAGCCGCTGCTGCCCGTACGGCGTCCTGAAGCGGCGCCACGACTGGAGCCTCAAGCTGCAGGAGTTCTTCGCCAACGACAACGGCAGGAGTTTGTGAGTTTCCCGCCGAGCGGCCGCCGGGGGCCCCGGGGGGACGCCGTCTCACCGCCGCGTCTCTGCTACGTTCCTGCAGGAGAAGCCAAAGATTTACCCAGCGGTCCCCTGCGGAGCACGGCGGCCAATCAGAGTCCTCTCCCTGTTTGACGGCATCGCCACCGGTGAGCGCGACCTGAGGGGCCAGAGACTGTCCTCTGCTTGAAGCACTGAGGGCAGCGAGGGCAGGAAGGTTCTGGGTCCTCTGGGAGTGGTGGTGCACGGCGGCGTGGCGTGCACGGCGGGGCAGCGTGCACGGCGGCGTGGCGTGCACGGCAGCGTGGAGTCTGTAGTGAGCGGCGATGGAGACTCACAGCCTGAACCGTCACCAGGACTGCCTTGTCAACAATCCTGCCTCACACTGTCTCCATGGAAACGTGAAAAATGCTCCGTCTCCATGGAAACGGGAGAACGCTCCGTCTCCATGGAAACGGGAAAACGCTCCGTCTCCATGGAAACGGGAGAACAATGACCAGGTTGAGGCCACTGAGCAGGTTAGTGGTTCAGCAGACGTTACCGTGGTGATTTAAGCACTGAACCAGAGTCACCCTGAAGGGTTCGCCCGCCCCACTGGGACAGAACCCCGGTTCTGCACTGTGTGACCCGGTTCTGTGTTGTGTGACCCGGTTCTGCGTTGTGTGACCCTGTTCTGCACTGTGTGACCCGGTCTGCGTTGTGTGACCCGGTTCTGCACTGTGTGACCCGGTTCTGCACTGTGTGACCCGGTTCTGCACTGTGTGACCCGGTTCTGTGTTGTGACCCGGTTCTGCGTTGTGTGACCCGGTTCTGCCTTGTGTGACCCGGTTCTGCGTTGCTCCCAGGCTACCTGGTCCTGCGGGATCTGGGCTTTAAGGTGGACCAGTACATCGCGTCGGAGGTGTGTGAGGACTCCATCTCAGTGGGCGTGGTCAGACATGAAGAAAGATCCAGTACGTCCACGACGTGCGGAACATCTCCAAGAAGAACGTAAGAACCCCGAGTGTCCGACTCTTCTGACCCGACCGGGGTCTGGCCGTGGAAACGCTCATGAACGTGCAGATCACACACACGCACACACACACACACACACACACACACATTTAGCACACTGTTCCTATCCATCCATCCATCCATCCATTTTCTACCGCTTATCCGGGCCGGGTCGCAGGGGCAGCAGTCTCAGCAGGGATGCCCAGACTTCCCTGTCCCCAGACACTTCCTCCAGCTCCTCTGGGAGGATCCCAAGGCGTCCCAGGCCAGCCGAGAGACATAGTCTCTCCAGCGTGTCCTGGGTCTTCCCCGGGGTCTCCTCCCAGTGGGACATGCCCGGAACACCTCCCTGGGGAGGCGTCCAGGAGGCATCCTAAACAGATGTCCGAGCCACCTCAGGCTGGTTCCTCTCGATGTGGAGGAGTAGCGGCTCTACTCCGAGCTCCTCCCTGGTGACTGAGCTCCTCACCCTATCTCTAAGGGAGCGCCCAGCCACCCTACGGAGGAAGCTCATTTCGGCCGCTTGTATCCGGGATCTTGTCCTTTCGGTCATGACCCAAAGCTCATGACCATAGGTGAGGGTGGGAACGTAGATTGACCGGTAATCGAGAGCTTCGCCTTTCGGCTCAGCTCCTTCTTCACCACGACGGACCGATACAACGACCGCATCACTGCAGCCGCTGCACCGATCCGCCTGTCAATCTCACGCTCCATCCGTCCCCCACTCGTGAACAAGACCCCAAGATACTTGAACTCCTCCACTTGGGCTAGGGTCTCTCCACCGACCTGGAGGGGGCAAGCCACCTTCTTCCGGTCGAGGACCATGGCCTCGGATTTGGAGGTGCTGATCCTATCCCTGCCGCTTCACACTCGGCCTGCGAACCGCCCCAGTGCATGCTGTAGGTCCGGGTTCGATGAAGCCAACAGGACAACATCATCTGCAAAAAGCAGAGATGAAATCCTGTGGTTCCCGAACCGGACCCCCTCCGGCCCTGGCTGCACCTAGAAATTCTGTCCATGAAGATTATGAACAGAACCGGTGACAAAGGGCAGCCCTGCCGGAGTCCAACATGCACCGGGAACAGGTGTCCGACTTACTGCCGGCAATGCGGACCAGACTCCTACTCCGGTCATACAAGACCGGACGGCCCTTAACAGGGGCCCCTGACTCCGTATTCCCGGAGCACCCCCCACAAGACACCACGAGGGACACGGTCGAATGCCTTCTCCAAATCCACAAAACACATGTGGACTGGTTGGGCAAACTCCCACGAACCCTCGAGCACCCTATGGAGGGTATAGAGCTGGTACCACTGTTCCACGACCAGGACGAAAACCGCATTGTTCCTCCTGGATCCGAGGTTCGGCTATCGGTCGATCCTCCTCTCCAGTACCCTGGAATAGACTTTCCCGGGGAGGCTGAGGAGTGTAATCCCCCTATAGTTGGAGCACACCCTCCGGTCCCCCTTTTAAACAGGGGGACCACCACCCCGGTCTGCCAATCCAGAGGCACCGTCCCCGACTGGCCACGCGATGTTGCAGAGACGTGTCAACCAAGACAGTCCCTGCACATCCAGAGACTTAAGGTACTCAGGCCGAATCTCGTCCACCCCCGGTGCCTTGCCACCGAGGAGCTTGCCAACCACCTCAGTGACTTCAGCTTGGGTGATGGACGAGTCCACCTCTGAGACCTCAGCCTCTGCTTCCTCCACGGAAGACGTGGCGATGGGATTGAGGAGGTCCTCGAAGTATTCCTTCCACCGTCCAACAATATCCCCAGTTGAGGTCAGCAGCTCCCCACCTCCACTGTAACAGTGTTGGCGGAGACCTGCTTTCCCCTCCTGAGGCGCCGGACGGTTTGCCAGAATTTCTTCAAGGCCGACCGATAGTCCTCCTCCATGGCCTCCCCGAACTCCTCCTAGACCCGAGTTTTTGCCTCCACAACTGCTCGGGCTGCAGTTCGCTTGGCCTGCCGGTACCCGTCAGCTGCTTCGGGAGTCCCATGAGCCAGCAAGGCTCGATAGGACTCCTTCTTCAGCTTGACAGCAGCCCTTACTTCCTGTCTCCACCACCGGGTTCGGGGGTTGCCCGCCACGACAGGCACCGGAGACCTTACGACCACAGCTCCGAGCAGCTGCTTCGACAATGGAGGTGGAGAACATGGTCCACTCGGACTCAATGTCCCCAGCCCCCTCGGGACATGAGAGAAGCTCTCCAGGAGGTGGGAGTTGAAAGCCATGCTGACAGAGGGTTCCGCCAGACGTTCCCAGCAGACCCTCACAACACGTTTGGGTCTGCCAAGTCTGTCCGGTTTCCTCCTCCGCCAGCGAATCCAACTCACCACCAGGTGGTGATCGGTCGACAGCTCTGCTCCTCTCTTCACCCGAGTGTCAAAACACGCGGCCGGAGGTCAGATGACACGACAACAAAGTCGATCATCGACCTCCGACCTAGGGTGTCCTGGTGCCAAGTGCACTTATGGACACCCCTGTGCTCGAACATGGTGTTCGTTATGGACAAACTGTGACTAGCACAGAAGTCCAATAACAGAACACCACTCGGGTTCAGATCGGGGAGGCCGTGCGATCCAAATCACCCCTTCCAGGTCTCACTGTCGCTGCCCACGTGGGCGTTTAAGTCCCCCAGTAGAACAATGGAGTCCCCAGTCGGAGGCACTGTCCAGCACCCCTCCCAGGACTCCAAGAGGCCGGGTACTCTGCACTGCTGTTCGGCCATAAGCCGAAACAACAGTGAGGCACCTATCCCCGACCGAAGGCGCAGGGAGCAACCCTCTCGTTCACTGGGTGAACTCCAACACATGGCGGCTGAGCTGTGGGGCTATAAGCAAACCCACACCAGCCCGCCGCCTCTCACCGCGGGCAACGCCAGAAAAGTGGAGAGTCCAGCCCTTCTCGAGAGGTTGGGTCCAGAGCCCAGGCTATGTGTGGAGGTGAGCCCGACTATATCTAGCCGGTACCTCTCAACCTCCCTCACAAGCTCAGGCTCCTCCCCGCCAACGAGGTGACATTCCATGTCCCTAGAGCCAGTCCTCTGTGTCGGGATCGGGTCCGCCGGGCACCCTGCCGTCGGCTGCCACCCAATCCACACTGCACCCGGCCCCTACGGTTCCCTCGGGGGGTGGTGAGCCCACCGGAGGTCAGGCCCACGTCGTCCGTTCGGGCTGAGCCCGGCCGGGCCCCGTGGGCAAAGACCCGGCCACCAGGCGCTCGCTTACGAGCCCCAACCCAGGCCTGGCTCCAGGTGGGGCCCCGGCTGCGCCATACCGGGCGACGTAACGACCTTTGTTCTTTTTCTATCATAGGGGGTTTTGAACTACTCTCAGTCTGGCCCGTCACCCAGGACCTGTTTGCCATGGGAGACCCTACTAGGGGGCATAAAGCCCCCCGGCAACATAGCTCCTGGGATCATGTGGGCTCTCAAACTCCCCCACCACGTTAAGGTGGCAGTTCTAGGGGGAGCTGTTCCTAAACTTAAGAATTAACCTCAAAAATCAGTGTAAACAAAAAGGTGCTGAATATGTTTTTTGTGCTTTTATTTTGAAAGAGTTCTGTTCTAAAGTGGCGTTGACCCTCTGGACGAGGTTCCAGTTCCGGTTCCTCCGGCTGACAGCAGGCGGCGCTGTTCTCTGTTCTCTGCTCTGCCTCAGATCCAGGAGTGGGGGCCGTTCGACCTGGTGATCGGGGGGAGTCCCTGCAACGACCTGTCCATCGTCAACCCGGCCAGGAAGGGCCTGTACGGTGTGTGTGCGTGTGTGTGTGTGTGTGTGTGTGTGTGTGCGTGTGTGCGTGCGTGTGTGCGTGTGTGCGTGTGTGCGTGCGTGCGTGCGTGCGTGTGCGTGCATTTTCCTGAACCTGAGCTGAAGTCGCTCCAGTTGAACCAGAATCCTCTGAAGCGTTCTGGACCTGGAGTCCTGACCTCGGACCTGGTTCCGGTTCCGGTTCTCTGTGGGTCCAGAAGGAACCGGGCGGCTGTTCTTCGAGTTCTACCGCCTGCTGAGCGAGGCCAAGCCCAAAGACGGGGAGGACCGGCCGTTCTTCTGGATGTTCGAGAACGTGGTGGCCATGGGCGTCAACGACAAGCGGGACAATCTCGCGGTACCTGGAGGTGGGGTCCGGGACCCGGGACGGTCCGGAGGGCCGCCGGGGGACGTCTCCAGTCCGGGGCGGCCGGTCGGTGTCTCGTCCTCTGGACTCAGCGTCTCGGTCTCTGGTTGTCCTCCTGCAGTGTAACCCGGTGATGATCGACGCCCTCGAGGTCTCCCGCGCCCACCGAGCCCGCTACTTCTGGGGGAACCTGCCGGCATGAACAGGCAAGGACCCGTCCCCGGGGACGCCCCACCCCTTTCAGACCCCCGTCCCTCTGGGGATGCCCCGTCCCTTTAAGACCTCCCCGTCCCTCTGGGGACGCCCCGTCCCTCTAAGACCACCCTGTCCCTCTAAGACCACCCCGTCCTCTAGGAACACCCCGTCCCTCTCCAGAGTCTCACTCTGTCCCTGCTGTCCCGCAGGCCGCTGTGCGCCTCGGGGATGGACAAGCTGGAGCTGCGGACTGCCTGGAGCATGGCCGGGTGGCAAAGGTCAGCGACCCCCCGGGGACGAGCCGTCTGTCCCCGGGACGGAGCTGACCGGTGTCTCTGTGTCTCAGTTCGGGAAGGTCCGCACCATCACCACCCGCTCCAACTCCATCAAGCAGGGAAAGGACCAGCACTTCCCCGTCCTCATGAACGGCAAGGAGGACATCCTGTGGTGCACCGAGCTGGAGAGGTGGGCGGGAGGCCCCCTGCTGGGAGGACAGCGTAGAGCATCTTCCTCCTCTGTCTCCTCTGTGTGATGTGTCTTCTTCACTACATTTCCATCTGAAGCTGTCCTCGTGTCTCCGTCCCCTCAGGATCTTCGGCTTCCCCGTCCACTACACCGACGTGTCCAACATGGGCCGCGGCGCGCGGCAGAAGCTGCTGGGCCGGTCCTGGAGCGTCCCCGTCATCCGACACCTCTTCGCGCCGCTAAAGGACTACTTCGCCTGCGAGTAGAGGACGGCGGGGACGCTGGGCCTCCAGGAGAGGACGGCGGGGACGCCGGGTCTCCAGGAGAGGACGGCGGGGACGCCGGGTCTCCTGTCTACAGCTGGAAGGTCTCGCTTCAAAAGCAGCTGCTCGGTTCACACACTGGCGCCTGACTGAAGCACTCAGGACACAAAAACCCGATTTAACTGTCAAGAGCTTCATGAGAAAACATGGATCTGAGAGCAGCAGAATGACCTGTGTGTGTGGTGTGTGTGTGTGTGTGTGTGTTGTGTGTGTGTGTGGTGTGTGTCCTAGCTGGTCTTTACCTTCGTCTCATTCAGATTCAGATATTTTCTATTTTTTTTTCCCTCAGTGTCGACTTGCAGGCTCACCTTTGAGACAGGAAGGCTGGGAGGGTGAAACTGGGGGGGGGGGGGTGAAGAGGGGTCAACCTGCCAGTCTCCCACACACACACACACACACACACACACACACACACACACACACACACACACACACACACACACACACACACACGATTCTCCACCAGTTATTCTGCTGCCCTTTCCGCTACATGATCATAATTGCAGTGACATCTGGCTGTTCCCTTCACCCCTCTGTTCTCTTCACCTCTGTCCCCCCCCCGGCTGTTCCCTCCGCCCCCTCCGCTGAAGCTGCAGCGGCCTCCAGCCTGTTGGGGCCCCCCTGGGGACCCGGGCCCCCCGGCTGCCTGCAGACCCTCCAGATTGAGAATCTCTGTTTTGAAAGGAAAAGTCAGTTTGAGTCGTTCGTCTCCCTTCAGCCAAAGATCCTGCTCCACTGCTTCCTGTTCCGACACTCAGCCCGTCGTCGTTTCACTGGAAAGTGTCAAAACTTGAGGCCTGGAGGCATTTTTATATTTAGAAACTTTCAAAAGATTTAGCTTTTAGTTAAAAAAAAACACTTTTAAAGATGTTGTTTTTGTTTAGATCAGGTGACAGAAGTTGTAATTCTCCACTAACATGTCAGAATACTTGAAAGAGCCTGAACGTTCGACCGGTGGAGCCCCCTGCTGTCTGGACGGACGCACCGCTGCTCGCGTCCTCCGGCAGGAGCTTCATACAGAAAATACAACCATGTTCCCAATTTAGTTTTAACCAGAAACCTGCTGTGAAAACCTCCATGAGGCTGGTTGGTGCTTTTCAGATATGAACATTTAAAATCACGTACAGTGTTTACTCTAAGCTGTTTTTTTTAGCTTAGAATTCTTTTAAAAATCTTTTTTTTTTTTGCCTAAAACTAAAAGAAAACACTGGATTTTCTGAATTTAGAAATGAGCACATTTTTATTTGTTTCATATTTTACACACAAAAAACATCAAAAGCACAAGATCGTGCACTGCTCTCCAGGTTTTACTGCAAGAAAACTACTAGATGATCAATACTGACCATTTTTTAAAATTTAATGATGTTTGAAATGAATAAATATGATCATTTTGATAACAAAACTTTACAACAAAACAATTTCGAATGAGGCAAAACTGAAGGTTTTCTTTCAAAAATTCAAATTTGGTGCGGCTATAATCAGAAATAACTTTAAATAAAAAATCCTGCGTAAAAAAATGTAATTTGCCATTTTAATGTATTTTTTTAAAGCTCCAGTTTGTCATTAAACAGGATAAACACTTAAAACTGCATCATTTCATGGAAAATCAGAAAATGTGACACTTTTTTTTTTCAATGTTCCAGATGTGACCTGCTCTGAAACGGCTTTTTTTCCTGGAGCTTCATTAAAACGCTCCACCTCCGGTTTAAACATCCTCACACGAAATCCTTCCTTCGCTCAGGTTTTTCTGCATCACTGTTCGATCGACACTCAGCTTCTTGGGTTCGATCCGGAGTTCGATCCTGATTCCCACTCCGGACCAAACTGCAGATCTTTTCAGACGACCCACAGCTCTGATTGGCTCCAGAGAAGTGGGAGAGGTTGAAACGCCGTTAGCTTCCTCGGGCATTACCTCCATGGAGCGCAGAGTGTGTGTCATCCTCCTGTGTTCAGTGTTGTGTATGTGTGCACTGAATCGTGCACAGACCTTCCTACAGGGCTGTGTGTTTTCTGCGTTTCCGGCTCATTCAGAGGTTTCTTTCTTTCTTTAAACAGCGCCGTTTGTTGTTCTTGTTCAGTTTGATGTTAAAAGAATCTTTAAAAACCAAAAACTCATTGTTTACATGCTTCAGTAAAACTGCTGTAAAGCGCTTACAAGACTAATCCTTCCCTTTTGATACGTTTTATATTTAGATTTTAACAGAAAGGTGTAACTTAGAGTTTATTCTAGAGCTTATTAATCCAGATGTGCCGTTATTTAGATTTACACTGTCTTTTTCCAGACGTTCTTATTCGATAACTTTTTCTCTATTTTTATATTTTTCCTTTGACGTTGTCACACTTAAGTGCCAAAATAAGTGGAAACAGCAGAATATGTGTAATTTTTATCCTTCTTGTGAGTTTTTAGATGAGAACTTTGATTTATTTGTGGGTTTTTTACAGTTGTTTCCTCCTCATTGTATCCGTTTCATTGTTTTTCTCATTAAAAAGCAGCCAGCGTGCTGAAAACCACCTCCTGCTCCTGACTTTTTTCAATTTTCTCTTTAGAACATGTAACTGATTGAATGAGTGGACCTGTAGCAGCTTGATGGTGGCAGGTTTGGACGCAGCTGCTGGACACGATGGAACCTCCATGAAGACTGGAACCCTGGCTGGAGCTCTCACACACACAGTATTGAGCTGGATTCAAAAACTCTAGAAAAACTCAATGAGTCTGCTGGTAAATACTGGTAGCTGGAGAGAAATTACATGTGGAGTTCCTCAAGGTTCCATCCTGGGCCCACTTCCAATGCTTTAATTGTTCTTCCACTGATGTTTCAGTCTGCATACTTTCTTCTTATGCTGAAATCAATCATCTGTGTTTCATCTTAAACTGAAGGGATGACTGACGTTGACCTCTCCAATTAAGTTCACGGTGGTGTGGGCGTCAGTCTCCTATTGTCATCATTTGTTATAGCAACTCGCTTTTCAGGTCAGTTTCATCTGATTTAAAGGTGCTGTAGGCAGGATTCGGCATCTCCGCCATCGATTTGACCCATCTAAGATGGCCATTTGAATCCCAGCACAGCCAATCCTGTCCTGTTTTCTCTGACATCACGCCTTTACGCAAGTTTCAGCCCCTCCCACAAGACGTGCGACGAACGCCCATCGACCAATCACGGTTAGAGCCTCAGGGGCTCTTCTGATTGGTCAAAGATACCTGGAGCTGTGGAGATTCCTTTTCAGCTCAGAACAGAGACAGATGGAAACGCTGCGCCCTCGCGGTAGTGCAATTATGCTACACTCCTAAAGGATTATCAATGGATACTCTAACATTTAATCCAAAGAAAACACAGAAAAATTAGCATTGACTCGCAAAATCCTGCCTACAGCACCTTTAAGTGGTTATTCAGTGACATTACTGGGGATTCTACACACTCTGTGTCCGGTGGCTTCAGTAATTTGATTTCTTTTCAGGTATTAAGGCGGGTGAATTAAGTAAACATCCATCAGTGCTGGTTGAGCAATAGAGCATGTTAATGGTAATCAACAGGGGTGTGACGAGATCTCGCGAGATTAGCTCATGACGATGTTTCTCGTTTCAAGTGAACAAGCTGTCTCGCGGTCTCAAGGCGCACACCTAACAGAGCGGACCGGACAGGAAAACGGACCAAACACAGTTTTTAAGCCAGTTTCCCCGGTGTCCTGCAGAAGATACAGACGTTCTTTGGTTTAACAAAGCTAATGCAGCTCCGAGCTCCGTGTCTTCTTCTCTCAAGTATTTCTGTCAGAGTTACAGAGTTGTAGCGCCCTCTCCAGGCCTGGCACGTGAACTACATCATTTTGAGTCCTGTGGTGCAGACACACTTAAAGCTAGGGTCGGCAATCTTGGAAAACTAGCATGTAGCACGAATGTAGCATCTCCCAAGGCTCCGCCCAGCTCCCACCCCATTGGAGGAGCTCCCGTTGGGAGCGAACGCAGTGGACGCGGAAGCGCCACGCCACGGAGTTTGTGATCGCCTCCAATGTTATGAACCTTTCTGACTGCCGCACACAGCGTGCATAGCAGCGCAGCGCGCCGCTCCCTTCCTTCTGTTTTTCATGCGAGTCGCGAGCGCCGAGAGCGGCTTGGCAACGCGCTCTGAACCAGGGCCAGTGCACGCCATTGAATTTACGCGCAGGGGGCTGGTAGAACGGCGAAGGGGATTTGATTGGTTCCTTAAGAGCGGTCCGCACCTGACGATTGGTCGGAGTTTTACACTCCTGTGGCCGCTACAGTGGTCAGATTTTTTCCGCACCTTTTTCCGTCCACATAATGTATTGACTTCTCCCAGGGGGCAGGGAGCGTTTCACTCAGTATGACTAAAAGTGCTTTTGGACAACATGGTCTACCCGAGCTTTAACCTAGAAATTATCCCTATTTCAATCAAATTAAGGCTCAAAGTTCGTTATATTCAGCCAAGAAGTTTGTTTTTTTTATTTTATTTAGCAGACATGATGCAGGCATTCCCCAAAAGTAATGAGATGATGTCCAACAAGCATCATTGTGGGGAAAAACACTCTGCTTTTATTTACATTTGAACAAAAAGGGCATGTCCAGAATTATTCAGGACCCTTATCAATAATCAAAAGAAAAGTCTTCATTAGTTATTACAGCAGTCAGCTCTTCCTGCAATTGCTGAGCAGCTTGTTTCATGTGTCCACTGGGATTTTTACCTTCACCAGGAGGTTATGGAATCACATCGGTTTGTTTGTTTGTTTCTAGAACATTACGGAAAAGTAATGGACGGATTGCAATGAAACTTTGTGGAAAGGTGGGTCTTGGGCTAACTTAGAATCCATAAAATTTTGGTGACGATCCGGATCACTGTCTGATCCAGGAATTTTTTAAAGGATTCTTTATCATGAGAGATAGGGAGTCTTTGACATAGTTGGGCAGGCCCGCCGACGGGGGGGGTGGGGGGTAGGGGGGGGGTGGGCAAACACCTGGTTCACACAGGACACGCTGCACACGGAAGAGGAAGCACCGCGCACCGACTGTCAGACCGGCGCCCCTGTTAACCTATCTGATGGTTCATACAGGGGAGCGCCGTGCGCGTAGCGGCTCGCGCCGTTGGACCACGGCCGCTCCGCTCCTCTCTATTTCCTCCGCGAGCCGCGCACGCCGTGGAGCACCAGTTGTAAAGCTGGACAGAGCAGATCGCACCAGACAGGAAGTTGGGAGAATCCGGTCAATTTTCAAATTAAAATGAAGTAAAATAACTTAAATTATGTTGCTTTTCTGTTTTCTTTTCAGATAAACACACACACACCACACACACCCACACACACACACACACACAGGGAGAGAGGGCGAGAGAAAGAGGTGCCACACGCCGCCAGCGCTCCGCTCCGATGACAATGTTGCTTTTATTATATATGTGTTCTTATCGTTGTGGTGACTGATTTGAGCTGTGGAGAAAGGTCTGCGCTCTCCTGAGTGCCAATAAATTCTAGTTGACCCATTCATTTTCACAATAAACTCCAACTCTTGTTTTCAACATGTCCTCCATTTAGTATTAATAACACGTCCCTCTACAGAGACACCTGTCTCCAGGGGACACTACCGCTTGGATTTTAGGGTGTCCCTCATTAGACCTGCACAAACTGCACCTGTATTGTTTTGTGACTGTTAAATAAAAACCGTCTGTTTTTCCAGTCATATATTTAGTCATTTTAATTTTATTGAAAGTAAAGTGGAAATCTGGTCTCGTCTCGTGAGCTGAGTGTCTCCTCACACCCCTAGTAATCGATATTTTGAACAGTAACTACTTCCTGACTCGCGGGAGTGTTCAGGGCAGTTGCAGTTCCTCTGGTTCCCCTCCAAGTCGGTAGGTGGCGGCAGTGCGCCCTGAACGCTGCAGACAGCCGCCATTGGCCCGTGAGGAAGAGACGGATTAAAGCCCCAGCGGAGGCGGGGGCAGGGCGGGTCAGGGCGGGTCAGGTCGGGTACTGGAGGCTTTAACTCAGTTTGAACCCACATGCGGCCGGTCACACACGGTGAGTTACACCCCTTTCCCAAAAAACAACTCGAAACTCTGCTGCTACGGCGCGTCAGCACTCGTTTTGCACGGTTTTCATAACACAGAACGGAGTTAGCTTTTAAAGTTAGCCTCATGCGAACGCTGCAGATGGTGTTTACAGTGTTTTCAATGCATAGATCGTTAAAATTGTGATTTCTTCGAGCATAAAGCAACATTTCTTGTGATTTTAAATTTGTAATGTAGATTAATCAGCTAATGGGGTTGGGTTTTAGGTTTAATATGAGGATAAACTCGGTTTTATCCATTTCTAGGGTTGTGTCCGCTCTTAAACATTAGTTTATGCAGTTGTGTGCTGATCGGTGTGTGTGTATAAGCTTCTGTAGCTTATTTGTTTGGTTTTGTTTATTTTTTTTAAAGAAAACATGGATAACTATTTGTGTCCTTCTAGATTTATCTGTTCCTTTGTGGGCCTCCACTCGCCTCCCTGCGTTTAAATCTTCCGCCATACTTTGGGCCTTCTCCGATCCTATTGGCTACAAAGAGAAATTCTCTGTTTTGATTGGTTAAGGGGCGGGGCCTCTGACGCATTGTTTACAGTGTAAACCTGGTGGTGAGCTCTGCGACTGAACGTGTTGACGTCATAGACGGCGCTTCAGCGCGGTCGCCATCTTGGATGAGGCCCTATTTATCCTCCACGGGATCTGCGCGAGCTTCCGATTGCGCTGCATAAATAGTGGATTATACCGCGGCTTTTCATCACAGGCTTGATTAGGGCTGGTCAATACTTCACTTTATCTATATATGTATCTCAGTAGTTTGCCTTAACCTTGAATTAATAGTTTTGCTGAAAAATTCAGAACCAACAGATGCAAAGATGAAAAAAGGAGGAAATCACAACTCGGCCAACAAGTTGCCCACGCAGTATTTATTAAACACAATCAGAAATTATTTATTTTAAGACTGAAAAGTGCAGATTTTGCATAGATTGTCCTGGAAACGTTCCAGCTGGTTATTGTTGTGGAACCAGCAGGAGCTGTTGATGTGCAAAGCTTCACTCTTCATTCCCAGTGGGTGGATTTGAAACGATGATATAATGTGGAGCAGTCATGGGTGGAGGTATCGAGGTGGCACCCGGGCAGTAAATAAATGCCCCCTAAAAACAAACGCTTGCCAGCCCAGTTGGCAATAATGAAATAAATTTAAGTTATGGTTATTTTTAGGGCTGCAGGGTGTTGGTTCTGCCCTGCAACATAAGAGAACATTAATGCGAAGAAGGAAAGACAGAACATCCAGTTACATGGACAATGTAAGAGACCTCACCAACGTTATGTCCCCCGTGTCTTTCACATGGACGAGAAGGAGCAGGAAGAAGAAAACCCTGTTTAATCCCCTCCTTCACATCACTGCCTTTATCTTCATTTCATCTTCATTTACAAAACAATAAATCTTTATTATTATCTCCCACTTTCAGTTCATTAGAATCTACAATATACCACAACATCAACAGTTCCTCCTTCAGCGCCATCATCAAACCGAGAACCTCTCCAGAACCAACGCTTCATCTCTTTAAACTGACGCACGTTTATAACAATCCTTTAGTCTCCAAACATCATTTGTTCCGTTTTACACCCCATACTGTCACAACAAAACTTTCCAGAGCGGTACGGACTTTACGAGTTTTAAACCGTAAACTCTCCTCTTCGATCAGAACCGTTTTCTGTTACAGAACAGTCACTCAATATTTCCAGGTGACAATTTTACTCTTTGCTTTAGTAGGATTTGAGAGATTCATACATTAAAGTTTCTGATTGTGATGTTAACTGGTTAGTTGTGCTCTCGTGATGTTGACCAGTCAGTTGTGTTCTAGAGATGTTGACTGGTTAGGTTGTGTTGTGGTGATGTTGACTGGTTAGTTGTGTTGTGGTGATGTTTGAACTGGTAAGTTGTGTTCTAATTAGTTGTTTGTGGTGATGGTTGACTGGTTAGTTTGTGTTGTGGTGATGTTGACTGGTTAGTTGTGTTGTGGTGATGTTGACTGGTTAGTTGTGTCCTCTGTTGGGACAGGTTGTCTCTTCTTTGTATTGACCAGGTTGTGCGTCTGTTAGCGGTTGCCGCTGTGGTTATGGGTTTCTAGACTTGTGTGCTTCCTGTCCCTGCCCTCCGGCTTCCGGTGGCGGTGGCAGTGGCGCTGGCGGTGGCGTTCAGGCAGGCGCTGTCTGGCAGCCACAGTGAGCAGAGACGGACTTGGGCTGCAGCCTGCCTCAGATCACCGTCGTTCTTCATATGAGTCTGTCAAAATGAAACCAGCCTGAGGAGTCGGGTTTTATTCTCTCTCTTCCCACAGACTCGCCCTCCTCGCCTCATGCCAAGATGGCGGCTCCAAGCGTGACGGCCTCAGTGGAATCCAGCGCCGGCGTGATATCGCTGCTCTCTGACGAAGACTCGCCGGACCTCGTCCGACTCCCTGGATTCGCCGGATATCGCGGCGGCAGAGCGCGTTCGGGCGGCTCGCTGCAGAAGAAGCAGCAGCAGCAAGCAGGCGGCGGACGGCGGCCGCCGGACAGCCTCTTCCTGTGGCAGTTCCTCCGGAAGCACAGCTGCGGCGGCGTGGACGTGGAGGGCGCGGTGCGGGCCTGCTCACGGACGCCGTACTGCCTGTACCTGTACGGCGGGGCGGAGCTGGGCTGCAAGCAGACCACCAGCGTGGTCCTGGTGGCTACCTGGACCCGCAGCTGGGCGCCAGCGTGGTGCGGCCGCTGCTCACGCTGCAGATGAGCGGCGACGCCCCCAAGCCGGTCGGCCCCGTCGGCCTGCTCCCACACGCCGCACGCCGACGCCGCGCCGGCCGCCTGATGGAGGCGCTGACGAGGCTGGACCTCCACCTGCCAACCTGGCCGTGTTCTACTGCGACCGCCCCCACCCGTCCGTCAGCCGGCCGTTCGTGTCGCAGCTGCGGCTCCGCAGCCCCCGCTTCCTGTCGCTGTGCGGCGTCCCCGACATGGCGGCCCGGGCCTGCCAGGCCGGGTTCTCGGCGGCCTTCGGCGGCGTGCCGACCCTGATCCGGGAGGTCCACCAGCACTACTGCTCGTCCCGCGGCTCGGCCCGCTGCCCCCTGAAGAGCCTGTTCCTGGGCGCCGGGCCGTACAACCCGCCAGCCCGTCGCCCGCCAACTGCATGTTCATCATCGGCACCGTGCAGAAGTTGGCGTCCGGCTGGAAGCCCGTGCTGGACTACTTCAGGACGCAGGACCCGACGGGAAGGCGGGGTGGATCCGGACTCAGCTGATGGACCCCAGGGTGCAGCTGGAGTTCCTCTTCCTGTCGCAGGTCCTGCAGCCGCTGGGCGCCCTGCAGGAGCAGCAGCGCTCCGCCGCCGGCGAGCTGCTGGACGAGCTGCGACCGTCCCCATGGTGGTCCAGGCCTACGCCGACAGCGTCCTGCGGCCCTCGCGGCAAAGCAGGGACCTGCGGGCGCTGCACGGCCACCAGGACCTGCTGCCGGCCCGGAGGGTCAACCTGGGCCACCTGGCCCGGGAGTTCCTGTGGGCCACCCCCGTGGCGGAGCTGCAGGAGGCGGACCGCGCCCGCTTCCTGAAGAGCGCCCAGGCCTTCCACCAGGCGGTGCTGCAGAGCTGGTGGCGAGCGTCCCCGAGCCGCTGGAGGACGGGACGCTGAGGGACATCGCCTCGCTGCTGAACCAGCCGAGTCCCTGATGGTGAGACTCCGGCCGCGCCGGGATCCGGTCCACCCGGACGGTTCTCGCTCCAGACCGTTTGACCGCTCCGTCCCTCCGGCAGGAGAACGACTCTTACCGCCGCGTGCTGCCGGCGCTCGGCGTCCAGCTGGGTCTGTGCGCCGCCGACTCCCCGGAGGCGGAGCAACTGGCCTCCGACTTCCTCAGCCTGATTCAGACGGAGGACAGAGGACCGGCGGCGGCGGCGGCGGACCGATACGGATCAACGCTGGGCGAAGGTCGGCCATAATCCTGCCAGGCGGAGGCGTCGTCACGGCAACTCCGGTCAGGGCCGATGGTCTGGGGTCTTTTCATGGGTCCCCCTGTGAATGTCTGCAGGTGTTGGAGAGGACGAGGCCGACGCCCCTCCAGAGACTCCTGCGGACCCTCCTGGCTCTGCCCGCCTCCCTGCGCCAGACCGCCGTCTTCGCCAAGGTCAGTCCAGACCGAGCGGTCGTCCCGCCGTTTGAATGCCGCTGCTGTTTCCATGGAAACGCTGCTCTCTGGTCTGGGCCTGGTTTTCCAGCCTCCACAGTGTTTCTCTGGTGGTCCGTCCCGGAGGCGGTCTGTCCCGGAGGCGGTCCGTCCCGGAGGCGGTCCGTCCCGGAGGCGGTCCGTCCCGGAGGCGGTCCGTCCCGGAGGCGGTCCGTCCCGGAGGCGGTCTGTCCCGGAGGCGGTTCCGTCCCGGAGGCGGTCCGTCCGGTTCCTCTGGACGGCGGTAGTTTCTGAAGGCGTCTCGGCGGAGGACGACCTTCAGGTCTGGTTGACGGATCTCTCCCCTGGTCAGATGTCGGAGAGCTGCAGAGCGCTGGGCGAGGATCAGGAGACCCTGGACGCTCCCCCGCCCCCGGGCGCCGGGTCCAGGAGGGCCGGGCCCCACCGGTGGAGGGTGTCCGGGGCCGCCCGGCTCAAACCCGCCGGCGGCTACAGGAACCCGGGCGGCTCGGACTCGGACACTGACAACTCCTCCGGTGAGCGCCGGGCCCCCGCCGTGACGTCCGCCGCTGGTCCTGCAGCGGTCCCGGATGGCGAGCTAATGGCGAGCTGACGCTGTGTTCTCTCCCGCCAGACGTGGTCGACGTGACGGAGGAGGCCGGCCCGTCTCAGAGCGGCGGGTTCCTGAACGCCGGCGGGAAGAACGGCGCCGGTAACACAGCTCCTTCATTTCCGGCTCCTCTGGAGCTGCAGGTTCTCCTGGACGTCGGTTCTGTTCCGCTGCGGCGTTCCGGTCCAGCTGGGTCCACACACGTCCCTCCAGCGGCGTCTTCGTCCTCTGCGTTGTCTCTTAGCGTCTCATGTTTGATGTTTTACAGCGTCGGCGTTCCGGGCGAGACTGGGAACCCATCCTGCCGAGGCCAGACAGGGTAGGATCTGTTCCGTTACTGATCCAGTGAGGCGGAGACGTTCTGACGGGTAGAAACCCAAACGCGTCCAACACCGTCCCCCTTCAGCCAGGAACTCCCCTAAACGAGGACCTGTCGGGTCCAGAGTCAGCCGGGGCCGCTTGGACCTCACTGAGAGAACAGGATCTGAGTTCTGTCTTACTAATCAAATGGGCGGGGCCTCCGGTGGTGGGGAGGGCTTCGGGTGAATGGGGAGGGGCTTCAGGTGAATGGGGCGGGGCCTCAGATAAACAGACCAAAAACCCAGTTTTTCTAGACAACTGTTTGAAATATTCTGGCAAAAGTACCAAAAAGAGCATGAGGAGCACTTGGAAGGTGTTTTCATGCTGGAGGGGAAGCTTTTCTGAGACTGTGCTGCAGCTTCAGTCGCCTCAGTCCAGTCTTCATCCCTCAGCGTGACGCGGACTCAGAGTCCAGGCTCTGGATCTGTAAATCAGCTGTTCGGGGGACGGCGCAGGACGATTCCGGAATGACGCTCACGCTCGCCGTCTGTGTCCTCAGGACCGGAGCAGGAGGTGGTGGTCATGCTGAGCAGCGATGAGGAGGACCACCGCATGGACTCCAGCGAGCCGGCGGCCGGCGCGGTAAGCTCCGCCCTCGCCCGGGCCCCCCGGCGGGGGGCCGAGGGAGCTGACGGCGTCGCCGGCTGTGTTCAGGGCGACCTGGTGTGGGGCGTGATGGAGGGCTTTCCCCCCGTGGCCGGCCGTCACGCTGCCCCGCCCCGGGACCGACCGGGACCCGCAGACCCGCCTGGTGCAGTGGTTCGGACAGGGCATCTCCTCCGAGGTGGGTGAGGCGGCGGTGGCGCGGCGTTCTCCGTCGCCGGGGGAACCGCCGCCGACCGCCGCTCTGCTTCCAGGTCCGCCTGCAGAACCTGTCCCCGTTCACCGACTTCATCCAGAACTTCTGCCAGCAGTCCTTCTCTGTCCTGGTCACCTACCGAGAGGCCGTGTCCCTGGCCCTGCAGGTCTGCCTGGAGTCCGCCGCCACTGCCGCCACGCCCCTGCGTCCACGCCGCTGACCTGTCCCGCTCTCGTCCTCCAGGAGGCGGCGCTGCGCCGCGTCAAGCAGTTTTCGCCGGCGCCTGAAACGGAAGAGGAGAAGCTGCAGCAGATGATCGACTGGGCCTTCGAGGAGTTTCAGTCGCCGCCGGGGGGACGCCAGCCGTCCGGGACGGGGGGGACGCCAGCCAATCAAGAAGAAGCTGTTCCCGCTACCCCCCCCCTCTGCGGACCCGTCCGGACCGTACCGGCAGCCTGATCCGGAGCCTGAAGGACGTGTCCGTCTCTCTGACCAGGCTGTCCTGCACCGCCGCCGGGGAGGGACTGGGAGCCCCGGGAGAGACCGGCAGGCGGGAGAGGGACGGGGAGGAGGCGGACCGGGCCCGGGGCCGGGGAGGAAGAGGAGGGAGGGGCCAGAGGAAGAGGAGCAGCCTGCCCGAGCGCCCGGACACTGTGGTCGCCACGGTTCGGCGCCAACAGGAGGAAGAACAACCTGAACCGGTTCATCTGCCGAGGGAACGATGAGACCAGCGTCTACCAGCTGCCGGACCAGAACTCCGAGGTACCGATCCCCACCGGATCCCCCCAGATCCCCACAGATTCCCCCAGATCCCCCTGAGGCCTGACTGTCCTGCTCACTGTCTTACAGAGGAAACCATCGCAGGATTACGGAGCAGAACCTGGACATTGAAGGTCAGTTCTACCGGGTCTGCTGCTCCAGGTCCGGTCCGGCCCTGGCGCTCTGAGAAGACACGCCTCCTTCAGGAGCCGTCGGGGTCGGGTTTCAGGTCTTTGTTTCAAACCATAGATTGTATATAAATGGACAGACCTTTCGTGACGTCCCCCACAGCGTTCCCAGCCGCCGTTCTGAAGACTCGAGCGAGTCCAGCAGGACGTCTCCACATTGAATATTTGAAACCGGATGTAAATGTGATTGGGTCCCGCCCGTCACGTGACCGCATCACGTGGAAGAGGAGCCGCTGTGATAGGGCGATTTATGCTGAACTTTAACTCGTAATATAAAATCAGCAGATGATTATGTGAAAATCAGAGTCTGGTGAAGCAGCAGGTTCTAGAAACCAGAGACAGAGACCAGAACCTGTTCGAACCGGGCGCTTTATGTTTTTGCACTCTGAAAATCGGCATTCATGAATGGGCTCCCATGGGACCGGGGCTCTTTTGGAAACCACATCATCGCCCCCTGCTGGAATCTTTCTGGAATTACAGCTTTTTTTGCACTTCCGCAATTACTCTTCATGTTTTGTGAGCGGAGGCTGGCACTTGTTTCAAACTGACGTGAGTAAAAGATCAAGATGTCTTTAAAGTGTAAGTTAAGAACGTCTGGTTCCCCCCCCCCCCCGATCTGCCACCTTAAGGTGTTGGGAGGAGTTTGAGTGCCCACATGATCCCAGGAGCTGTGTTGCCGGGGGGCTTTATGCCCCTGGTAGGGTCTCCCATGACAAACAGGTCCTGGGTGACGGGCCAGACTGAGAGCAGTTCGAAAGCCCCTATGAGAAGGAAGACGACAAAGGTCGTGACGTCGCCCGGCATGGCGCAGCCAGGGCCCCACACTGGAACCTGGTGGCCGGGCCCTTTGCCCACTGGGCCCGGCCGGGTTCAGCCCGTAGGGGTGACGTGGGCCGACCCTCCGGGGACCCACCATCCGCCGGGTAACTGTCGGGGGCCGGGTGCAGTGTGGACTGGGTGGCAGCCGACGCAGGGTGCCCGGCGACCCGATCCTCAGACACAGAGACTGGCTCTAGGGACTGGAATGTCACCTCGTTGGAGGGGAGGAGCCCGAGCTTGTGAGGGAGGTCGAGAGGTACCGGCTAGATATAGTCTGGCTCACCTCCACACAGCCGGGGCTCTGGAACCCTCCTCTGGAGAAAGGGCCGGACTCTCCACTGCTCTTGGCGTTGCCCGTGGTGAGAGGCGGCGGGCTGGTGTGGTCTGCCTGTAGCCCCACAGCTCAGCGCCAGGTGTTGGAGTTCCCCCCAGTGAACAAGAGGGTCGCATCCCTGGTCCTCCGGGTCGGGGACAGCTGCCTCACTGTGGTCTCGGCTTACAGGCTGAACAGCAGTCAGAGTACCGGCCTTCCTGGAGTCCCTGGGAGGGGTGCTGGACAGTGCTCCGACTGGGGACTCCATGGTTCTACTGGGGGACTTCAACGCCCACGTGGGCAGCGACAGTGAGACCTGGGGGGGGGGGGGGGGGCGACTGGATCGCACGGCCTCCCCGATCTGAACCCAGTGGTGTTCTGTTATTGGACTTCTGTGCTAGTCACAGTTTGTCCATAACAAACACCATTCGAGCACAGGGTGTCCATAAGTGCACTTGGCACAGAAAACACCCTAGGTCGGAGGTCGATGATCGACTTTGTTGTCGTGTCATCTGACCTCTGACCTCGTGTTTTGGACAGTCGGGTGAAGAGAGGAGCAGAGCCGTGGACCGATCTCCACCTGGTGGTGAGTTGGATTCGCTGGCGGAGGAGGAAAACCGGGACAGACTTGGCCAGAACCAGACCTGTTGTGAGGTGTCTGCTGGACCGTCTGGTGGAACCCTCTGTCAGCAGGGTTTTCAACTCCCACCTCCGGGAGAGCTTCTCTCATGTCCCGAGGGACGCTGGGGACATTGAGTCCAGTGGACCATGTTCTCCATGTTCTCCACCTCCATATGTCCGAAGCAGCTGCCCGGAGCTGTGGTCTCCAGGTCTCCGGTGCCTGTCGGTGGCGGCAAACCCCGAACCCGGTGGTGGAGACAGGAAGTAAGGGCTAGCCGTCCAGCTGAAGAAGGAGTCCCATCGAGCTTTGTTGTCTCATGGGACTCCAGAAGCAGCTGACGGGTACCGCTGTAGGTACCAGATGTGTCGGGCTGTCCAATCTGTCCGGGGGGCCCGCGCCTGCCGATGACGTCCCCTAAACCGCTTCCTACGGCAAGTCCCCGTGGACAAACAACATGTAGATCGCTAGACAGAATGCTAGCTAGCTAGATAGCATAGACATATACACTAGACGCCGCGAAGCCTGTGGCAGCCCAGCGCTTGGACACATCAGAGCGGCCGCCATATTGTGAGCGGCAAGTCTGCCCTGTCAAGCTATACAAGTCTGTGACAGCGATGCCTTTTCTGAAAAAAACCACCAAAAATTACAATTACATAACTGAAGAGTTTTTATTACTTTATTTTTTAATGATTTTATAATTAAGGATGTAGCCTACCTATAAGAAGAATTGAGATGAAAATGACGAAATTTGCGATGTGCAGCAATTTGATGTAGCACATGACAAAAATGTTCAAAAACGTTCATTTACACCAAATGTGACATTTATGTACAATAAACATGTACATTAGGGCACAAGTATAATAGTTTTTTGAAGACAAATGTAGATATTTTAACATATTTGCAACCATAGCAACGCGCCGACGCATAAAATTAGACGTCGACGTATTTACGTAATCGATCACGGCGACGCATTGCCCCAGCCCTACTACGGTGTCTATTGTTTATAGATCTACGATGTGGCGGTTTGTGCCGTAAAGTGTCGCAGTGTCTGTATACGGCGCGGATGTCTGTTGTTGCTGGTAAATTCCATCTGATTTTCGAAAGTAATCCTGCTCAGTGGTCCGTGTTTTTATCAGAAGTACCTGTAACGAGATTATATATTTTTGTGTGTACTGTAATGGATTACAGTCACAATTTTTTTGTATCCTGACTACGTAACGCCGTGACATGTAATCCCTTACTCCCCAACCCTGTATTTACATATATTACAGATAGATGACAGCAGCTGCTCTAATTGATTTTTGAGGTTGCTTTATTTTATCAGTTTAGTAACCTGGAAGAGTACTGTCTTACACAGCCTCTTGGTGAACTGCCAGTTTGGAGCTTTACACCTCTTTCCCACTGCAGCTAGCGGGTCGACTCATGTCTGCGACCCGCCTAACTATCGCCTTTTTAGACGCCTTCCCACCGCCTGCAGACCCGCGTCTCACCTCCTGCTGGCGAGCCGCGTCGCTGCGTTTTCCCGCACTGATGGTGTCCCACGTTGATGACATCATCAGCGCGACGGAGCAAAACGGAAGTAAACAATGCAGCGGAAAACAGTCCCTGTTACCTGTAGACGAATCTTCCTCTTCCCCACGGATCAGGGGAAGCTCTCTGGTCTCGCTATCTTGCAAATGCTGGGTCGTCTGGATGAAGGAAATCTCACTCTGTGTCCAGAAACAACAGCTAGCATGCTAACTTAGCCGCGCTGCGTCAACATCGTCATGTAAGTCCCTCCCACTAAAAGCCGGGTAGAAAGCTGACCCGGAATTTACCGGGTCGATTGCAGGGTGAACGACCCAGGTCGAAATCCTGGGTCAAACCTTCTCCCACTGCCACGACTTAGCGGGTTTTTAAACGGGGTTTTTTTGACCAGTGGGAAAGGGGTATGAGTGTTTCATTGTTGCGATGTGGTGGAATCTCCAGCTTGTGGAAAACAGAGACGACCACTGACATGAGCCCAAAGTGATGGTTTTCAATGCCATGCTGTGTGTCCTCGATAAGACCCTTCAGAAAAAATATGTCCTGTGAACCAATGTGTGCACGGACCAGCCGGCTGACTGAGGACACACTCACATGTTGCCCTGGTTCTGACTGGCGAATGAAGCGCTCTGCTGATGTGACGACCTTCACGGCCCCCTCAGAGGGAATCATGAGCCCTCCCCTGTTCCTGAGGGTCAGCGAGTGGTCGCTCCGATCAAAAGCTGCAGGTGCAGCATCGGTCACCAGGCGACCACGACACACACCACAAGACGGCATCCTCAGAACGCGTCTCGCAGCAAACCCTGATATATGTGAGAGCATTGTCCACAAGGCCACAGGACGTGTGGGCAAATAGCTGTGGTCACACACGAGAGCAGGGATGTTGACGAACAGGGGTGGGAGGTCGTCAGATTCTTCTGCTGCTGGAGCTGAAGACGGATCAGCAGCAGACGGGGACACAGCGTCATTTACTGCTGCCACGTTTCCAGACTGTCCAGGAGACACACCCCAGCTGACCATGAGGCGGCGGAACATAGCCTGGAACTGGCTGCCGAGGGCTTGTTGTTCCAGCCCCCTGAGAGAAACGACAAAAACACTTTAACATCGATGTACTGGTGTTAAACTCTGAGCATTTACTCTTATCAGATCTTTAAACTAACGAAGCTTTACAGCTGACGGCAATGTAGCTTCTGCAGAATAATCAGCTTCAATGTACAGCATATATTTTTATCCCCCCTTAGCAGACCATCACACCTCTCAGTCATAAGGGGAAAGAAAGAACATTTCTGAAATCCCTTCCAGATGCCCTGATGGAGTTAAAGAGGAGCTCCAGCTGATCCTGGCTGACGCGATGGGTGCAGACGTATCGCTGATTTTGAAGCAGCTCCGGGATCATAAACAGAAGGGTATCAATGTTAATGAGGAACCCCATGACAGATGGTACCTACAAAAAAAATCATGATAAGCCACAATAACCCACAGCTGCAGAACATTTTTTTTACCTAATTTTCTGACAGTAATGCCACTTGGAACAGTGGCATAAGCAAGAAGCAACACACTAGAAACAGATGGGAACCAGTGAACAGAGCATCACATGAACTTGATGCAGGAGAAGAGAAGAGAAGGAGACCGGGCGGCATATAGACATTATATCCATGTCATGTTTGAAGCCACCAGCAGTCATCCTGACAGGACGCCTGCAGCAGCAATAGAGGGAACTGGTCCAACTCAACGCGATATGCGTTGTTGTTCTTATTGCCCGGGATCGAGAGAATGTCCTGAACTCGACATTTCTGAACTTATGTGTGAACATCGGCCTCATATTGCCAAAAACCTCTTTGATCGTGAAGGGGGGTGCCATCTTGCATCGTCAGAGCCATCAAGTAATTCCTGGCTCTCACCAGAACTCTGCTCTCTCTGACCAGTCAGAGCACCGAGGGGCTTTAAAACCATCAGCACGGGGAGTACGACTGTTCTTTCTGTCAGAGAGCCTGTCCATGAGCAGGAGAAAATGTGTGGTTGACAGTATCACAATCATGACCAAAATAAATAACCTGTTTCCATGACTTGGTAGCCGTCTTTCAGAAATGAAAAAGGGAATCATTTTAAGAGCATGGGCACAAAATGGGCAGGTTGCAGTTTTTAAATGTAATATTCCCTCAGTGAATTCAGCTGTTGCCTCGCAGAGCTGAAACTGTGAATGTCCCTCAGTGTGCGTGAAGCCGCCGTCACAGAGCGACTCGGTGTCTGAGCAGCCGGGGGACACCTTCATCTTCTGGGACATCTACATCTTCTTCATCTCCCACAAAGCCTGACATCTTCTGTCTGAGGATCATCCTGGACATGTTTTCTTATAGACATGGAGTCCAACATGAGACACACACGTCCATATTTAGTGGGATCCTCCTCCTGCTTCTTTCTTATCATGTCCAGCATCATTTTATTAAGGCCCGGTTTGGCGTCCACAGAACTCCTCCACCTCGGTGAAACTAAACGGGAATTAGTGTGAATGCTCCATCAGAGTTTCCAGGATCCATATTGATGTGTGGCTAAGTCCGTCTTTCATCTAGTAATTTCATATACCAATAAAATGATACGCACTGCTTGTATAGACGGAGTTAAAAATGACATGAATACCTTTGCAGTGTGTGGATGTGGGAGATTCAAGTGAAGGGACTCCCGCAGGTGTGTGTCTGCTTCAGGGCCATGTCGGTGAGAGTGAGGGCGAACTCCATCTGATCTTTGGTGTGTTTCCTGGCTCTGGTTTGACAGTAGCTGAACCGGAAGATCTGACATTGAATTACCACAGACAAAATAGCAAGCGCAGGTGAAAATAAATACTAGGAACTTCAAACACAGATGGAAATGTTTTACTCTGTTTGTGAAATCTTCTCAAAAATGTAGATGTAATTTTACCTGAGTACAAGTCCAGCTTCTCTTTCAGCTCTTCATTTATTAGGTTTTTTGCTCTGTTCCTCCAGAAGACCACACTGTGCTCTTTGCCCTCCGTTCTCGATCTCTGGCGTTCCTCTTTTCTCTTTCCAGACTCTGCCTTGGCCATGGCTTTGCTGAGTCTGGCTTTCAAAGCACCAGACATGTGGGTAGTGCATAGGAGTGGTCCTAGTGGGGGAAAAAGGGTTTACATGTTCAGAGGCCTGTGTTATCACGTTAATTTATTGCTTGTGCAACATGCAATCAACTGATCTGCAATCCTAATCCAGATACGCGGGGGGACCCAAAAGAAACCGGACTTTGGTTATAACTTTTTGTTTTTTAATTTTCGCAATTTTTTGAAACTGTCACCTTCAAAATCCTCTCCTTTGGCTTGAATACAACGCCGCACCCGAGATTTTCACTGTTCAGAAGAGTCGGCGTAACTGTGTGACCCTGCCTTTAAGGTGGAGCTCCCCCCCCCCCCACCTGTATGCCTGCCTTACCTGTCCGCTGCCGCTCCAGTTTCATCTTTAACAAAAAGCAGTCGCCCTGCGTTACAAGTTACTTGTCAAAAAATGTAATCAGTAACTTACTCTAATTACTTCAATTAAAACGTAAAGTACCAGATTACTTTTAGTTACTTTTAGATTACTTCACCGGCAAACGTAAAAAATAAAGACAAAAACGACGTTTGGTCCTGGCAGTGTGTTGACAGCGCTACGCAGTGAACACTAAACGCTGTGAGTGTTCTGAACTCTGCTGAACTCTGTTCAGACCCGACTAACACCGACAGGTGGAAGATGGATGGACCAGAGCCTCACTCTCCAGTCCAACACGTCTGCAAGGTCCTGGTCCAGATGGTCCTGGTCCTGGTCCCTGTCTCTGTCTCCTCGGCTGTAGTAAACAGTCGTTCTGCTCAGTAGAACAATCACAGTGTTTTTTCTGACGGTTCCTATTTCCTCGCTGGTTTTGTCGGATTGGAATCTGTCGATGGCCGGTTGTGGTCCATGGGCCTTACGTTTGACGCCGTGCTCTGGATGTGTTCTTCACTGCTAATGGAGTCTGAGGTCTGGCTCCGGCAGCTGGACCGGTCCGGACTCCAGACTCCAGCTGTGCTCTGGTTCCGTCCTGCAGGGTTCTGTTTGTGCTGCGGAACGCAGAACGTCGCCATCTTCCACCCGCTCTTCAAAGGCAGCCTCTGCCTCAAGTGCAAGGTGAGCAGCGCCCGGCGCCGGGTTCCGCGGTTCTCCGGGGACAGGCGGTGACGGTTTGTTTCGGCAGGAGAACTTCACGGAGACGCTGTACCGCTACGACGAGGACGGCTACCAGTCCTACTGCACCATCTGCTGCTACGGCCTGGAGGTGGTGCTGTGCGGCAACAAGAGCTGCTCCAGGTCCGGTTCTGCGCCGGGGCGGAGAACTGACTCCAGCCGGAACCACAGTTCTGTTAGAACAAGGAAAACCTTCAGTTTCAATGCCCCCCCCCCCCCGCCGCAGGTCGTATTGTGGAGACTGCGTCAACATCCTGGTGGGTCCCGGCGTGTTCGATTCCCTGAAGCTGCTGGACCCGTGGATCTGCTACATGTGCCAGCCCCAGCAGGCCCACGGCGCGCTGCACCCCCGCGCCGACTGGAGCGTCCGCGTCCAGACGCTGTTCGCCAACAACAGCGACATGGAGTTCGTGAGTCTGGTCTCCGATTTCAACCGTCAGATTAGGGACAGACCGATATGGATTTTTTAGGACCGATGCTGTTACCGATTTTTTTTTTTTTTTTTTTTTCCATCACTCCCACCCAATGGCAGATTATGGACTGCTCATTTTCTTGAGAAGATATTTGGGGCCGATGCTGCTTCTGCTCCCTCAATTCACATCAAAAAATGACAGAATGACAACAAATAAAAGAACAAAGAAGCCTCAATCTTCAAAGAAGAAACATTTTTTGAGCAGTAAGAAATAACGGCTTCCTTCAATTTCACGCTACATACTTTAAAATGAACAAAAAGTTTTTGGTGCTTTTCATTATTCAAATAATGCCTGTCATCGCTCTACCCGTGGGGGAGGGGTAACCCTGCATGTACACGGCGGCACAGAGCTGCCCATGGATGCCTGCCTGTAAGTCATGCCAGGGAAAATAAATCTGCAAATCCACATGCGTATCGGCCAATACGACACAAGTAAAAACCTCAAATATCGGCCCGATATATCGGCCTGGCCGATGTTTCAGATGAGCTGCAGCCGTTTCAGGTGTTAGGGCCAGGTGTGATCCAGAACACACCGATCCGCTGGAGGACAGAACACCGTGTTGAAGTCAGGGCTGTCAGATGAAATTATGTTGTTTTGCGGTTAAAGGCAGTTTTCAACCCATAATCTGAAGCATTTCTAACCAGAGCGTCTCGGCTGGGAATCAGACGACCACACCAGTCGTCTCCCGGCCGGTCCGTGTTCTGACCGGATGGTCGGTTTGACGTACAATCCGTCGTTTGACAGGCAGACGGCTGTTCAGTCAGACGGACGGTCTGACGGCCGATCGTGTGACGTACGTCTGTTGTGACGGTCGTTCAGTCGGACGGTCTGCTGAACAGTCTGACTCTGATTCCTGGACTGTAGGAGCCTCACAGGGTTTACCCCTGTATCCCCGCCAACCTGCGCCGGCCGCTCCGAGTCCTCTCGCTGTTCGACGGGATCGCCACAGGTGAGTCCCGGTTCCGTCCGGTTCCGTCCGCTGCCGGAGACCCTCCGACGGTCTGTCCTCACGCGTTGGGTTCTTCCCCCGCCGCCAGGCTACGTGGTGCTGAAGGAGCTGGGCTTCAAGCTGGAGAAGTACGTGGCCTCGGAGATCTGCGAGGACTCGATCGCCGTGTCGACCATCAACCACGACGGGAAGATCGTGCACGTGGGCGACGTGCGCTCCATCACCAAGGAACACGTATGTTTCTCCTGACGGCTGCACGAACACGTGAAGCCAAAAAAGATTAAACTTAACATTTCTGAACATCTCACTGCGTTTGCCCGATTAAAATCTGCTTTAGTGTTTAGAAGTTTGAGTTTCTGATCGGGATGAGAACCGTTCCCTTTAGAACCGATCCGGTACGACGCCTGGGAGTCTGAGAATCGGTACCACTGAGTACCGGTACTGAGTGTCAGTAGTTTTGTGTCCATTTATGTGGTAATAAATGTTCATTTGTTGATGGAAGCAGACGAGTCACTAGCGGATGCTAGCGTGCTAACGCAGGCTAGCATGCTAACGGTTGTAGCCGTAGATCTGAAGCGGCGTAAATCGTTGCGCTCCTCAGCCTTGAGGAAAATCCTGTTCTTCCTCAGTGTAGGAGTTTTCCCGCCGCAGCGGGCCTGATCCGTGGTGAGTTTTGAAAAGTGGCGCCGTCGTAAAGCGGCGCTGCTCTGCTGACCAGACGCTCGGCTGCTGGCGGCGTTACGCTCTTGTAGTGCGATGCTGTGTTCAAATCCGGCGTGGGGAATCGCCAACTCTTCCACTGCCTCACAGTCACACGGACGCGTTCCGGTACCGGAACACGGTAGCGTTCGGTTTGTGTGAAGCGGTGGCGCCGCTGGATTCAGTCGGTACCGAATTCAGAACCCGTCCCCAGTGTCTCCTCGGCTGTCCTGCTTTATGCAGGAACGTTGTCTCTGTGAAGACGACGTTCCGTGCGGCGTTCTGGTTCTGCCGTGTTCCCGGTGAACCGCTGACGGTGTCTCTGCGGTTGCAGCTGGACCGATGGGGGCCGTTCGACCTGCTGATCGGCGGCAGCCCCTGTAACGACCTGTCCCATCGTCAACCCCCTCAGGAAGGGCCTGTACGGTACGTCCGCCCGCCGTCCGCCGTCCCCGTCCGTCCAGATCCTCAGGCGCGGCTCTAAAGCTGTCCCCGTCCCGCAGAGGGAACCGGCCGGCTCTTCTTCGACTTCTACCGCATCCTGCTGCTGCTGAAGCCCCGGGAGCAGGACCCCCGGCCCTTCTTCTGGATGTTCGAGAACGTGGTCTTCATGAACACGCACGACCGCGTCAACATCTGCCGCTTCCTGGAGGTCGGTCCGCCTCGCCGTCTCGTCGTTCGCTCACGTTCCAGCCGTCCGCCGCTGTTCTGGAGGTGTGAGGAGCAGAAAAGCAGGAAGAGAAGACTCGGCGGGATCACCGTGTCGTCTGGTTCCTGTTCCTGCAGCGTAGATCTATGTCACCTAGAACGAAAACAGTGACTACGTTTCCATGCAGTCAGTATTGGGGTTCAGGTCAATATTCCGGTTTGTGAAACATCTGGAATAACCGTCTACCTGCTGAAACAGAGTTCCTCCTGTTTACACGATCAGGATCTCCCCATTCAGACCACGGCCACAGACGACGCCATGACTGCATTTGCACTTCATGCCACTAGGTGTGCTGTTTGCATGTTCAACCTTATTTTACACAATCACCACAGAAGAAGAAGGGCGCCGCAGGCTGCAGGCGCTCTCTGCATGTTGTTAGAAAAAGAGTGAGCAGCAAGACGTGGTATCATGTTCAGTGATGCGATGCAGCGTTTTTTCAGTCAAGAGAAGAACTGAACCATCGTTTCTGCACATTTTGTTTACTTAGCAGCAGCCAAACTGGATCACAAGTAGTTCCTGGACTCAAAAGACCAGATTCCTTGTGGATAGAACCTGGCAGAACAGTAGGCTATTTCATGTCCCTTTCGACCGGGATGCTCCGAATGACCAGAAATTATGGTTAGAAAAGGAGGAACCCAGGAGGTAATGTTCGGGTTCTTAAAAACCGGAATATGACCATATTTGGGTTTTTGCACGTGTTTGCATGGCTGTGCGCAACCGGGTTAGTGCGAATATTCCGGTTAAGAAAGGGCTATTGGCTGCATGTAAACGACCTCGTTTATCAGCCAGAATATAATAGACAATATCGCAAAAAGATTTAAAAATCAAAATAAAAACAATCATAAATGTGGTATTTGAGCTGCAGTATTGAGACAGACTGTTGGTGTTTTAGCCCTGAAGCTAGCTTTAGCTTTAGCTTTAGCTCTGAAGAAGGTCAGGACACCTCGGTCAGCTGATCGTCTTTCCAGGTTTGCTTTATAGAGTCGAACTGGTGTTGTTGTTCGGGACGTTCAGGACGGCGACGCCACTTCCTGTTTGGTCCCTTCCGGCGCCGGCCTGTAGTGACTCTGTGCTTGTTGAACAGTGCAACCCGGTGCTGGTGGACGCCATCACGGTGAGCCCGGCGCACAGAGCCCGCTACTTCTGGGGGAACATCCCGGGGATGAGCAGGTACCGTCCCGTCCCGTCCCGTCCCGTCCCGTCCCGTCCCGTCCCGTCCCGTCCCGTCCCGTGTCCGGCTCCCCACGCCGTGTGACTCCTGTCCCCCCACAGGCCCATCATCGCCTCCCAGAACGACAAGCTGAACCTGCAGGACTGTCTGGAGCTGGGCAGGACGGCCCGGGTCAGTGCCGGTTCTACCGGGAACGCCCCGCGTCGGGCGCCGGACCGTCTCTGAGAACCGCGGTGGTTTCTGTCCCCAGGTGACCAAAGTGAGGACCATCACCACCAACCCCAACTCCCTGAAGCAGAAGAAGAACGAGGACTTCCTGCCCATCCTCCAGAACGGACGCGAGGACACCCTGTGGGTCACCGAGCTGGAGAGGTGAGACGAGGGCGCCGCGGGACGAACGCCGTCCGTCCCGCGGCGCCGTAACGAGCCCGGCTGTCTTCCGCCTCGCTGCAGAATCTTCGGCTTCCCCAAACATTACACCGACGTGCGGAACATGAACTCCAAGCAGCGGCAGAAGGTCCTGGGGAAGGCCTGGAGCGTGCCGGTGGTGCGCCACCTGCTGGCGCCGCTCAAGGACTACTTCGCCTGCGAGGAGCTGCTGCCGGTCGCCGGCAGCACCGCCTCCACCCCCTCCGCCTCCACCCGCTCGTCCTCCCCGTCGTCCCCCGACGTGCGGCAGCTCAGATGACCGGCGGCGGGACGGGCGCCGAGGAGCCGGCGAAGCAGTGAACGCCACCGTCCGTCCGTCCTCACGGCTCGGTTCACCTGAGGAAGTCCAGCAGGGAGTAGGACTGGTAGTCTGGCCAGGTGGAGCTGTCCTCACCTGTCCTCACCTGTCCTCACCTGTCCTCCACACCTGGCCACACCTGTCCACACCTGCCCAGATCTTCCTGTCCTCACCCGTTCAGGTGTATGTGTCCACACCTGTCCACACCTGTCCACACCTGTCCTCACCTGTCCTCACCTGTCCTCACCTGTCCTCACCTGCCCAGGTGTTCCTTCTCTCGCATGTCCACACCTGTCCTCACCTGTCCACACCTTTCCACGTGTATGTGTCCTCACCTGTTCAGGTGTATGTGTCCACACCTGTCCTCACCTGTCCTCACCTGTCGTTCCTGCTCTCACCTGTCCAGGTGTTCCTGCTCTCACCTGTCCAGGTGTTCCTTCTCTCACCTGTCCTCACCTGTCCTCACCTGTCCAGGTGTCCAGTCTCGTCCCCAGGTAGCTGGGGTCAGGTCCAGCCCTCCTGGACGGGGTCAAACGGTGCAGGAGGTGGAGTGAAGGACGGACATGATCTGTCCGTCTTCGGTGTTTGTCTTCGCTGTAAAGTTCCTGCTGGCGACCGAGCAGAGACGAACTGAAGACAGAATGTCTTTTGCTTTTAATTCTGTACTTGAAATCTTGGAAATCAATTTTTTTAGACATTTTTTTTTTCTTTTTATGAAACCTTTTTTTAAAAACTCTTTGCTGCTGTAATGAAATGAAAAAGTTTGATTGTGTGAGAAAGAAGAACCAAACATGACTCACTGGATGTCTTGATGCTAAGTGCTAAGATGCTGCTAGCTGCTGAGGTCTCGCGTTTGACTAGTTTCAGTTTGATCCCTGGGCGTGTCGAGTGTTTTACTCAGAATTAAAGCTCAGAACTTGCACCTCTCTGTGTGTCCAGGTGTTTTTTTTTTTTTGTTTAAAACCAGAACCTCGTTATTGTCAGGTACCATAGATAAGACCTGTTCCAGGTCCTGATCTGTTGACTCTCCTGGATCCAGAGCGGAGTGTGCCGGTCGAGGCATTCAGTCCTGGGATCCTTGTTTTTTCGGGGATTTGAAACAGGCCGGCTCCTCCAGGTGTGGATTTTAAAGGTGTGGTGTGAAGATGGCATCAGGTGACGCTGCTAATGCTAAAAGCTCTCATGAAGGAAGAAAAAAATCCTCTGACAAACGTCCGAGTGAGTCTTCATATAAACACGGTCCAGAACACAACGAGACAACACAACGGAACTCCAAGTCAATCACCCTTCTGTGGAATCAAGCGGACACAACACTGTCACACAGGTCCACTGACGGTTCGCTTCATTTTGGTAAAAGATATTCCATAAGCAGGCGCATTCAGACGGTGAAAAAAGAAGGTTGCTTGTAGCTTTAATTCATTTCCGGTCTTACAGAGCCAGATCGGTTCCAGATCTAAATGTTTTTTTTAGGCAGGAAAACCGGATGAAGAAGGAGCTGAGCCAAAAGGCGAAGCTCTCGATTTACCGATCGATCTACGTTCCCACCCTGACCTATGGCCATGAACTCTGGGTAATGACCGGAAGGACAAGATCCCGGCTACAAGCAGCTGGAATGAGCTTCCTCCGTAGGGTGGCTGGACTCCCTTAGAGACAGGGGGAGGAGCTATGTCACCAGGGGGAGGAGCTTGGAGTAGAGCCGCTACTCCTCCACATCCAGAGGAGCAGCTGAGGAGGCTCAGCTCCTCTTTAGGATGGAACCTCCTGGACGCCTCCCTGGGGAGGAGTTCCGGGCATGTCCCACCGGGAGGAGACCCCGGGGAAGACCCAGGACACGCTGGAGAGACTCTCGACCGGCCTGGGAACGCCTCGGGATCCTCCTGGAAGAGCTGGAGGAAGAGTCTGGGGACGGGAAGTCTGGGCATCCCTGCTGAGACTGCTGCCCTCAAGACCCGGCCCCAGATAAGCGGTAGAAGATGAATGGATGGAAAACCGGAATCCCTGGATAGAACCCAGAGGCAGCGGCTCCAGGGAGGCCCGCTCATCCATCTGCGGCAAACGGAGATTTCTTCAGAGGACTCGTCTTCAACAGAAAGACTGTCCAGTTCGCTGTCAGGTGAGTCAGCAGACCCCCGGAGACTTGAGCACCTCGTCCCGCTGTTCTAACGTGGCCCAGCTGAGGTCTTTAAGAAGCCCACATCCCCCATTTGGTTCTGGAGCTCCGGACCGTTCTGGGTTCTGGCCTGTTCTCTCGCTTAGATTCTCCAGAGTTTTGAAAGCGTCTCCACAGCAGAGACGCTTCGTACCGTAGTTCTTTTCTCTCTTCTTCAGTTAAAGAGACGAAGAGTCGCTCATCTGAGGAGGTGTTGGTGGCGCCGGGCGAACTCCCTGAGGCCTTCTCCTGGACCCCTGCTGTGGAGGCAGGGAGAACCGTCCACTGGGTTCCAGCAGCGCGTCGAACCTCAGGGTGAGGAGTTTCCTCTCAGCCTGATAAGCGGCGGATCTGCCCCTGCCAGGATAAAACCTCCATCCCTCCCACCGGCTCGCAGAGGGAGGAGACGAGGCGTGACTGGGCCCAACACCGCCCACCGGGACCAGGACCGATCAAACAAGCGCCTCTCCTGCCAGGCGGGCGACGCGCAGCACTAAATTCACCTGGCCGTCACCGAGGACCGAGACGGCAGCGGCAGCAGGCGGTCCAACCGGAGGAAGCAACCCGGGGAGCGAGGAGGTGGAGGGCAGGATGAAGAGGTGGGACACACTGATCCAGGACCAGCCCCCCCCCCCCCCCCCCCGGCAGGGACAGAGATGCTGGAGAGGCAGCTGCAAACTCTGAATGCCTGGCTCAAGGGCGTAGAAGCCACACTCTATCTCTCCTCCGCTGACTCCAGCCTCTGTAGGCTGGTGGATGCAGCTAAAAGTCTCCTCCAGCAGGGGACATCCACAGCTGGACCCCCTCCCTCACAGCTGGACCCCCTCCACCACAGCTGAACCCCCTCCCTCACAGCTGGACCCCCTCCCTCACAGCTGGACCCCCTCCCTCACAGCCGGACCCCCTCCCTCACAGCTGAACCCCCTCCCTCACAGCTGGACCCCCTCCCTCACAGCTGGACCCCCTCCCTCACAGCTGGACCCCCTCCCTCACAGCCGGACCCCCTCCCTCACAGCTGAACCCCCTCCCTCACAGCCGGACCCCCTCCACCACAGCTGGACCCCCTCCCTCACAGCTGGAGCCCCTCCCTCACAGCTGGCCTGCTCCGGCTGCTCCAGTCCTGTGTTGATGGAGAATAAACTGAAGCAGTCCAGACTTGTTTGGGCTTCCTCCATAATATGAGTTGTGTTTTTTAACCTCCCCTGAAAAAAACCTTCATCTCTTACAGTCATGTGAAAGTCCAACAAATATTGTGCTGAAACGTTTCGTTTCGTTCGTCACAGCAGTATCAGAGAAAGGCATTTAATGTCAGTTTTTTCAGAGGTGTCAGCGTTCTCTATCTATTTATATTTATATTTATTTTCTATCTGTATTTCCTCTTGGGACCCTACAGCGCCTGACAGAGATCCGTGTCTACTCTCATACATCTATGTGCGTACTGCCCGTGTCTTCCTCCTCTCCTTGTCTCTCTGGGACATGTCGTCCCTGCGGGTCTCTGAATCTGCTCCTGACTCTGTCTGCTTTCTTTGCTCTGTACTGATTTTTAAAATATCTACTTTTATATTTCTACTCCGAACTCTCATTTTCCGCGTCTGCTGCTGTAGGTCTATGCCCTGTTATCTGCGCGCGTGCGCCGCCTTTACGCATCTAGGCGTTACCCGCGTCCTCGTGACGTCATCACGCCGTTACGTCTGCTGCCGGTGGAGTGAACGTGAAGAAGAAGAAGAAGAGGAGGAAGAAAGCAGAAGTAGCGGAAAAAGAGTGTTTTTATTCGTCCATGTCCTCCGCCACGGCCGACTGAACCACCGCCGACTACTGTGAAACACAACCGACTGCAGGTGAGTCTGGCGGCTCCGCTCAGCGCCGCTCACCGGCCGGGCAGGCAGCTAATAGCTCCGTTAGCTCCGCCGCTAGCTAGCGGGCTGTCGGCGAGCAGCAGCCCGGGGGGGGAGCGGCCGGTGACCCGCACTGACACCCGGGTCAGCTCCAGGCTTTGGCCGGAGCCCGAGCCGCCTCCGGAGCTGCAGGCTAACCGCTACAGGCTAACGCGGCTTTGCCCGGTGGCGTCGGGGCGGGCGGGCGGGCGTGAAGAAGCCCGCTCCGGGGCGTCGGGGACAGCGACGGTGTTCGCTGGAATTCAGCCGCGAGAGCCGGCGGGTCGGAACATCCGCTCGACTCGAACCTGCAGGTGAACCGAGCCGGTGCGGCTCCTCCGGCTAGCCGTGCTAACTGCTGGGAGTGCTAATCCCCTGAACAGCCGGTTAGCTGCCGGACTGCTCGGCTCCACCCACCCGGGGCCCTCCATCGCTCCGTCCCTCCACCCGTCCATCCACCCGGGCCCCCCTCCACCTCTCCATCCACCCGGGCCCCCCTCCACCCCTCGATACACCCGGGCCCCCCTCCACCCGTCGATACACCCGGGCCCCCCTCCACCCCTCGATACACCCGGGCCCCCCTCCACCCGTCGATACACCCGGGCCCCCCTCCACCTCTCCATACAACCGGGCCCCCCTCCACCTCTCCATCCACCCAGGCCCCCCTTCACCCCTCCATACAGCCGGGCCCCCCTCCACCCCTCCATCCACCTGGGCCCCCTCCATACAGCCGGGCCCCCCTCCACCTCTCCATCCACCGGGCCCCCCTCCACCTCTCCATCCACCCGGGCCCCCTCCACCCCTCCATACACCCAGGCCCCCCTCCACCCCTCCATCCACCCGGGCCCCCTCCACCCCTCGATACACCCGGGCCCCCCTCCACCTCTCCATCCACCCGGGCCCCCCTCCACCCCTCCATCCACCCGGGCCCCCTCCACCCCTCGATACACCCGGGCCCCCCTCCACCCCTCCATACAGCCGGGCCCCCCTCCACCTCTCCATCCACCCAGGCCCCCCCCCCCCCCTCTGTTTTCTCGGGATTTGCCTGAAGACAGTCTCCTGCACAGCAGAACCAGAACACTGGAGCTCAGGTTCTCTCTAGAACAGCAGGATCGGTTTGTCTCGGTTCTCAAACCCTGAATTCTCCACCCTGCCCAGCAGGTGGCACTGCCTGAGCCCAGTCTCTGGTCTGAGCTGAAGTGTGTGTGTGTGTGTGTGTGTGTGTGTGTGTGTGTGTGTGTTCTTGTACATGCCCAAAAGTAAGGACCAGAATTTGTTTTTCACCAACAGAGTGAGGACATTTTTGCTGGTCCTCACTTTTCGACAGGCTTTTTTTGACCTTTCTGAGGTTCAGACTTGGTTTTTGATTCCGGGTTACGGTTGGGTTTAGGTCTGGTTTAGGGCATAGGTCAGGGTTTGGCATTTATTTTTGATGGTTAGGGTGAGGGGCTGGAAATGCATTATGTCAATGAGTGTCCTCACAACAATAAGTACAATCGTGTGTGTGTGTGTGTGTGTGTGTGTGTGTGTGTGTGTGTGTGTGTGTGTGTGTGTGTGTGCGCGCAGGTGACCGACCATGGCTGTGAACGTGTACTCCACCTCTGTGACCAGCGAGAACCTGAGCCGTCAGGACATGCTGATGTGGATCAACGAGTCCCTCCAGATCCCGCTCACCAAGATAGAGATGCTGTGTTCAGGTGAGCCGCGCCCGGCAGCACGCTCCGGCTGGACCCCGGTCCGATTCCCGGAGCCCGGCAGCACGCTCCGGCCGGACCCCGGTCCGATTCCCGGAGCCCGGCAGCACGCTCCGGCCGGACCCCGGTCCGATTCCCGGAGCCCGGCAGCACGCTCCGGCCGGACCCCGGTCCGATTCCCAGAGCTCGGCAGCACGCTCCGGCCGGACCCCGGTCCGATTCCCGGAGCTCTCCACCTCCCGGGTCCCTGAAGGAGAAGCTCTGTTCCCCTCCACCTGACGGAGCGAAGGAACCGAGGAGGAGTGAAGGGATGAAGGGAGGGAGGAATTGAACTGAACAGCTGGTTACAACTAAGGACAGACCGATACCGATTTTTTTTTTTTCCATCATCCTGAGACAGATGGCCGATTGTGGACTTAATATTTTCTTGGACCGGTATGTGGGCTGTCATGCCAAAACTTGATTTTTGCCAGAAAGTGATTTCCGGTCCGCGGAATCAGCTTTTGGCCAGCAAAATAAGCTGGTTTGGACATTATAATGTCCCTTTACTCAACTTTCAAACCGTACAAAACACTGCTTGCGATCGAATTACTCTGTTGAGCAATCTAGTAATTTTGGTGCAAAAAAAAAAGAACACTTAGAACACCTCGGTGTCACGTCTTTATCAGCGTAACTACAAGCCAGATTAAAATCACCAGCTAGCCTATTTAACAGCGATATAAGGCAGCTGGACGTACAGGAGGCTATCCAACACAAACACAAATAAACATCGTTCCATGATCCTAAACAGGCTCGTTTGAGCCCGATGAAGACTGAAGCAGAGCCGCAGACGCTGCGCTTTTCAGCTGTCTGCAGACCGGAAACCAGTTTTAGGCATGACGGGCCGATGGGGCTAGAAATGACACAATGACAACAAATATTCCAGGTCTCAGCTCCAAAGAAGAAATATTTATTGAACAGTAAAAAATTAAAACAATATAATATATAATAATATATTTGTTCAACTTTACGCCACATACTTCCAGCTACTCGGAGCTGCCCGCGGATGCCTGTCTGGAAAACTGCCAGGGAAAATAAATCGGTGAATCCACCCGCGTATCGGCCGATACCGATACGAGTGAAGACCTCAGATATCGGCCCGATGCGTCAGCTGGCCGCTGTGTGGGTCTGTGCTCGGTTGCAGCTGGTTGCAGCTGGTTGCAGCTGGTTGCAGCTGGTTGCAGCTGCAGACGGGGTTCGTTTGATGAACTTTCAGCGTCGGTCGTTTTGGGACGAGTTCAGGCTCCATCAGAACGCTCTCCTGAAGAACAGGGAGAACGTTGGAGGCGCGGTTCTCTCCGTTCTCCTGCGTGTCGCGTTCTTTTCCAGCTCGGTTCCTCGGTGTTCTGCCTCGACGTGTGTGTGTGTTCTGCTGGTGACGTTCTGTAGCGCCGTGTTCTCACACACGTCAGAACCCATGTAGATTCTCTTCTGTTCTGCTTCAGAACCCCGATTTTACCGAGCCTGGCGAACCAGCCCCGCCCACTCCACATCCACAGTTGGATTTAGTAGCTGGGGGGTCTGGGGACGAGCCAGTAGAAAGACAGTGCGGCTCGGCCGTGAGATGGCCGAGCCAATCAGCGTTGTCGCTTTTTGTTTTCAAATTTTTTTGACAAATTCCGGCAGCTAAACCGGAAGTGACGTCATCGGCGAGCGTAGCGGAGATGACGGACTTTAACCATCGTCTGAAAGCTGCAATAAGTGAAGTTACAGCCAAAATACCAAGAATTACAACAATCAAGCAAGATCAAGAGTCTGGCCTGGAGAGGTTCTAACAGAAAAAGACGTTTTCGCGTGTCTTTGGGTGTAGAGAAGCTAGAGCTAAAGAGCTAAAGCTAACTCTTAGAGAAGCTAACGCATGTTGATGACGTATTTGTTTTGAAGCGCTGATTGGC
>NC_043764.1:1631282-1733782 GCF_902148845.1 Salarias fasciatus | reverse complement strand
CCCCAAAACCAGAGCGTCTCGCTCTTTTGTATCGGACTTCAGTGTGACGGTCTCTGTGTGCCTGTATTTGTGTGTGTATGTGTGTTCCTGTGTGTGTGTGTGTGCAAAACGAATCAAACCTCCTCCAAAGACCCGGCCGCCCCGCCCCGCCCCGCCCCAAACCAAGCCTTCATCACCCGTTTCTCCATGTGGGCGGCGCCCGCCGCAGTGCCGGGCCACAGTGTCTGTCAGGACCTGTAAATGTCTCCAGCTTCACCTCAGGCTGACCTCTGACCCCTCACACTGGGATCTGTGATGCGTTCCGGGTCATTCAGTCAAACTGATGTTGGTTCAGCCTGCGAAGATATGTACAGGTGCTCAGCCTGTCTTTCTGTGTCTGTGTGTCTGTGTGTCTGTGTGTCTGTGTGTCTGTGTGTGTGTGTGTGTGTGTGTGTGTGTCTGTGTGTGTGTGTGTGTGTGATTTTATTCACCCACTGCCAATCGGTTTATGAAAAACTTGCTGTACAGCTCAGGAGAGCAAACCTGCCAGTCCTGACTGAGGGCTAGAAAACCCACAGGGTGGACGGTCCTTCTCTCTCTCACACACACACACACACACACACACACACACACACACACTGACATCACCTCAGGTGTGGCGTGTCAGCAGCCTCTCTGTGCCTCTCCTGCCGGACACTCGGTCCGATTCCAGCGCGCGCACACACACACACACACACACACTCAGGGCTCCCCTGCTGTGGGGTGCGCCGGTCTGACCGGGGCCCCTGGGGGGCTGGGGGGTGTGACGGGGCGTGGGGGGGGTGGGGGTCTGGGTCTTCTTCTTCTGGGTTCTCCTGTCGTCTTCATGGCCTTTTATATGACCTGTTTCTGCAGTCCTCACTGGTTTCGACTGAATCCGGTTCTTGTTTTCTCGGTGCCTAAAACCCGGCGACGCCGCAGACGACCCGAGGCCTTCTGGTCAACATGCCAATGTTAAGAAATAAAACCTGCAGTGAAGCTTTTCTACACTTCCTGTCTCATTTTCTCATTTTCAACGCTGGCAGCGACCGAAGAAACAGACCCTGCAATCGATCACCGAGCTCATCAACCGGTTGCCTCCATCAGACCTCAGAGCTCTATATAACCAGGAACCATGACATCTTAAACAGCTGGTGAAGCTGCTGGTGAAAAAAGGTTCTACAGACCGGATGCATTTAGAAAATCTGAGAAATCTTTCAAAACACAAAAAAAAAATCTTTTTCCAGATGCTATTCTTGATGTGAGATTAGGTGTGATGTGCCTGTTCTGCCACTGGAGGGCGACACTGGAGAACAGCATCAGACTTTCAGCAGCAGAACAGCGAGTGCTGCACTTCCAGATAAGCTTTGCTCATTGTTTCCACTCTAAGCGGGAAAAAGAATCTGAATCTAACCGTGTCTATCAACTGCCTGGAAGCAGAGTTCACGGTTTTCTTATGATTCTTGAGTTCCAAGAACCTATTGGAACAAAAAACACAAAAACCAACGCATTTGCCTCGGTTAAATGGGTGCGGAAACCTTTTGAACGCAGCGCGGGTATTGTTGCAGCCCACCCGTTGCGCGGGCCCTGAACGCAGCACGGGTATTGTTCCGGCCGACCCTTCGCGCGGGCCGTGAAGGCAGCGCAGCCTGTGATTGGCTGCGGGCTCGGACCGGTTCGGCTCCACACGCTGCAGAGACCGCGAGCCGAGCAGGAGCGTCGGCGGCACGGACACAAAGCGGCTCCCCTGCGGCCTCCCTGAGAGCATGAACCCCGCTCCGCTCGCACGGTGGACGGCGTGTATCTGAGCAGCGACCGCCCCCCGCGGAGCCTGCGCCGCTCGGACCGGAGTCCGCCCCTCTGCTGCAGCCGTTAGCCTGTTAGCTTAGCATCGCGCCCCCAGTGTCGCTCCGTGCGGGACTCTTCGCCTCCAGGAGCGGACGCGTTCACCCGGAACTGCATCCAGAGCCGCACCAGCCGCTCCCCGCTCCCAGTTCGAACCGCTGCGGGTGGAGACCCGTGTCTGTGTGCAGAAAAAGCAGCGACTACAAGAAGGCAGCGGAAGAAGGAAGTTTGTGAAGTTGACGGCTAGCCTGCTAGCTCGGTAGCCTCGGCGCCCCGCTGACCCGCAGCTGGAGGAAGTTCATCCAGAGCTGCGATATGGTTCCCGACAAGCCCCCGACGGAGAACGTGTTCCACGGGTCTGAGGACCTGAAGGAGACGGCTCACATCAGCAGCTTCCAGAAGTACAAGGAGCTCTACGTGAAGTCCATCGAGAGTCCGGATGGTGAGTGCTGCTGCTGCCGGGTGTTACGGCGGAGCTGGGGTCCGTGTTGACTGGTGGCCAGGCTCCTCGAGCGGTCCCTGGTACTGCTGGTAGGGCGGGCGGTGGTGGTGGGGCAGGTGGTGGGGTCAGTGTGGGGTGGTGATGGGGGTTATTAATGGGGTTGGGGCTGGTGTTGGAGTTGGTGATGGTGTGACTGTTGGGGTTGGTGATGGGTTAGTGATGTGATGGGGTTATTGGTGGGGTTGGGCCAGGTGACAGGGTTAGTGACGGTGTTGGTGATGGGGTTACTTTTGGGGTTAGTGATGGAGTTGGGGCTGGTGATGGGGTTGTGTGAGGTGACAGGGTTAGTGATGGGGTCGGTGAACGTGTTGGTGATGGGGTTAGTGTTGGTGATGGAGTTGGGCTTGGTGATGTGATGGGGTTATGGATGGGGTTAGTGTTGATTGGGGTTGGTGATGGAGTGATGGTGTTGGGCTTGGTGATGGGATGGGGTTAGTGTTGATTGGTGTTGGGCTTGGTGATGTGATGGGGTTATGGATGGGGTTAGTGTTGGTTGGGGTTGGTGATGGAGTGATGGAGTTGGGCTTGGTGATGTGATGGGGTTATGGATGGGGTTGGTGTTGCAGCTGAGTCACCTGAGGGCTCCACAGGGCTGCAGGTGTTTTCCTGCGTTACAGCAGAGTGGTGATGGAGCAGTGAACCTCCAGCTGTTCGCTCGTCTCCGTCGCCTCAGCCTGACCCGACCCGTCCCCTCTGGTCCTGCAGAGTTCTGGGCCGACGTGGCCAAAGACTTCTTCTGGAAGACCCGGCACTCGGGCCGCTTCCTGGACTACAACTTCGATGTGACCAAAGGCGACGTCTTCGTCAAGGTGATGGAGGGCGCCTCCACCAACATCTGCTACAACCTGCTGGACCGCAACGTGCACGAGCGCCGGCTGGGCGACCGGGTGGCCTTCTACTGGTGAGTCTCCGTCACTTCCTGTCCCCGCCGGGCGGAGGGACCCTTCCTCCGGAGAACCCCAGAACCTGAACCTCCGCCTGCTTTACACCTCCCAACATTTTGCAGAATCCGCTTTCAGAAATGGCGATTGCTTTTTTAGGAGTTTGTTGTGAAACTGTGAGAATAAGTTATTAGGGCTGAACGATATATTGCATTTGCGATAATCTCGCGATATTACAAAACGCGATTTGCGTATGGCAAGGTACGCGATAGGACGTGACGCAATTTTACATCCGAGCGCGCGGTGCAGACTGCTTGTTTCACAAGGTGCTGCTGACTGGAGCAGCGCGATCCCCGAACCTAGTTTTGCACAATGGCAGCGGGTTTAAAAAAGATGTGGAACAGCAACACGTCCTCTGCAAGGAATGCTGTGCTCCGTGCGCGCGTGCGCATGTGAGAGAGAGAGAGAGAGAGAGGGAGACAGAGAGGAATATCCCGGTGGAAAGGCACATTACTGCTCTGCGCATCTTGTATCCGCAAGGAATCCTTGTCTTTTGAGGACAGAAGCTGCTCGTGATCCATTTTAGCTGCTACTCAGTAAATAAAATGTGCAGAAACGATCGTTCAGTTCTTCTCTTTTACTGAAAAAAAGGTGCATGGCATCATGTCTTATCGCTTACTTTTTTTTTTTCTAACAACATGCAGAGAGAGCCTGCAGCCTGCACAGCGCCTTCTTCTTCTGTGGTGTCTGTGTAAAATAAGGTTGGACATGCAAACAGCACACCTAGTGGCATGAAGTGCAAATGCAGTCATGATGTCGTCTGTGGCCGTGGTGTGAATGGGGAGATCCTGATCATGTAAACAGGAATAACTGTCTGTTTCAGCAGGTCGACGGGTGATTCCAGATGTTTCAGAAACCAGAATATTGACCTGAACCCTGCATGTAAACTTAGCCAGTGTGGTCAGGACAAAATGTGAGGGTTTTATGTTGATGTAGCCTCCTATGACAGAAATGTGATTATTCATATTTATATTTTAGAAAATGTTCTTAAAGACGGAAGAGTCTCAGGGGCAACAGGATGTGCAGGAAGCTGGTGGGACGCTTGTCCCACAGCTGGAAAAAGAAGAGCTCTGACTGAGACGCAGAGGGATCAGCATCCCTGAGCAGAACCTCGTTACAGAGACCCAACAAGACGGGATCAAAAGAGAAAATGATCGCTAGAGTGCTGGAACAGGCCAAAGCCATTTCACAGGTGCTTCATTCCAGGTGTCTTAAGTTGCTTTTTTAGTGACTTTTGCATTTTGAAGTTAGATTTTGTTCTGTTTTTTAAATGAGAGTTCTAATAAAGTTCACTTTGTTACAAGTCATACATCATTATATTTAATTCAAACAAATAGAACTAACCTATGGGAAAGAAATGCTTAAACTTTGAAACAGATAATTAAATAAACAGACTAAATTAAATATCGCATTCTATATCGCAATCGCAATATTGAGGGGAAATATCGCAATTCAGTATTTTCCCCATATCGTTCAGCCCGAGTTTAGATGAACAGTTCTCACCTCCAGCTCCTCCACCTCCTTCCTTCAGAAGTCGTTCATGTTCTCCTCGTCTTTCAATCGTTGAAGACAAAGGAAAACGGCAGGCTGTTGTTCTGTGTCAGGAGGTCAGGAGGTCACCGTGTTCGCCTGCTCCTCCGTTATCTGGGTTGACCTTCAGCAGCTGGAGGGGGGAGGTCGGGGCGCGGCGGCTTCTGGCTCCTATTGGAGCTTTTCCAGGAGCCGCGGCGCCGTTTCAGGGGTCAGAGTTCCTTTGTGACTCATGGGTCGGCGTGTCGGCCGCGCACTTTGACCTCTGAGCCCCGTTACCAAAATACAACGCAGCAGCTCTGGTTCTGAAACGTCCTGACTACAGGACACCAGGTTCTCACACACACACACACACACACAGGTACACAAACTGATGTGTTATCATGAAATGTCAGGGACAGTGTATGTGTTTCCAGTCCTCTGGCAGGCGGCCATGTTAACTCATTCAGGGTGGAGCAGCAGCAGCAGCAGTACCAGTATCAGCAGTACCAGCAGTACCAGCAGCAGTAGTAACAGTAGCAGTAGCAGTAATAGACGATCGGGTAACCAAGATGGCGCCGGTGTGTGGCGCGCCGCCTGCCGCTCTGTTTTGTTGTGGTTTTTAGTGTTTTTATTGCAGGGCGCCTTACAGAGCGAGTCTCTGCTGCTGTATGATCGCCAGTTTCTACTAGATCTCCGGTATAAGGTGGAGATCTCGCTGCTAGCGACTACTGTGGGCAGAAAACTTTACTCCGCTCCTGTCGGGCATCCCGGCTCACCTGTACCGGGCCTCGTACGCGGCGGTCGGCCGGTGAAGCTGAAGGTCTACCTGGCGCGGCGTTTGTCCGTCTCCCGGACTGGACCTGGATCACCCCGCTCCTTCATCCTGCCGCAGTGCTTCCTGGACCTAATGGAGTCCTGCTTGGTCCCCGTTGCCGGCCTATATGACGGACTCCAGTCCCGCCCCCTCTCCTCCCCCCGGCTCCGCCGGCGCGAAGTGAATCTCCGACACCTGAGGACGCTGCACCGCCGGACCACAGGCGCCGTCTCCGGCCAGGATGGGCCTGGTGAACGCCAGATCCCGGAGCAACAAAACCTTCGTCCTGAGGGATTTCTTCAGCGCTGCTCTGCATTTCCTCGGCCTGACGGAGACCTGGATCGGCGGGTGAGTGCGGAGCGTTTAACGAGCTCGTACCCGCTGGCTGCTCCGTCCTCAGCTCCCCGGGACATCGGGCCGTGGAGGAGGACGGCGGCTGTTTCGCTCGGGCCCGGTGCCGGCCGCTCGGGCCCGGTGCCGGCCGCTCGGGCCCGGTGCCGGCCGCTCGGGCCCGGTGCCGGCCGCTCGGGCCCGGTGCCGGTCGCTTTCATCTCCAGACGGCCCAAATACAACAAGGACTTCATCGGTGAGCTGGCTGACTTCCTGGCGGGGGTCATGTCCCGGTGTGATCGCGTCCTTGTTCTTGGGGACTTCAGCATCGTGTCTGCTGCCCTGATGAGCCTCTGGTTCAGGACCTTTGAACGCTCACGGACTCTCAGTCTGGCTCAGTGTGTCTGGTCCCACACACGAACGGGGACACACACCAGATCTTGTTCTCTGCCGTGGTTTTTCATTTTCTAATCTGGAGACGTGACAGCGTGTCCTCTGACCGTCTGCCTGTGGTATTTGAAGTCGGGTTGTTCTGTGCACCAGCGTTCCTGCTCGGCGCTGCCGGACCTTTGACCCTTCCACCGCTGTTCTCTTCTCTGCGGCCTTCAACCAGCTCGGTTCCCCTGAACTAACGGGTCCAGAGGAGCTCAGCTCGTGGTTCCACTCCTGCTGCCAAACAGTCCTGGACTCAGTGGCTCCATTAAAAACCAGGCAGCCTGAAGCCAAACCTGAGTCCTGGTTCAGTGAGAGAACCCGGCAGCAGGAGGGAGAACCGCAGAGCTGAGCGCAGGTGGAAGAAGGACAAGCTGCACGTTTCTTTTCAAAATTTAAGACTGCTGGCGCAGGTATCAGAACACCGTTAAAGGCGCTAAGACAGAATATTTGTCATTATTCTGGAGAACCGCCATGACCCACGTGTGCTGTACTGAACCACAGACTCTGTTCTTAACGCCCCACAGCCTGTCTGCTTAGAACCAGCCTCTGAAACCTGCGAGATCTTCCTTCAGTTTTTCATTGATAAGGTTGTTTCCACCAGGGCCCTGATCTGACCCCTGACCTCTGACCCCTCTGGCTCTGGTCACTGCTCTGGTGTATTTGATGAGCTCGAGCAGTGACCTTATCGTCCCTACAGGATGTGGTTCTCCACATTAAGCCCTCAGGTTCCCCCGAGACGCCGTTCCCCTCATCTCTTTAAAGACATGTCCCCAGCAGTGGTCAGCTTGTCCTCTCCGTCTGTCCTCGAGTGTCCCTGGACATTTTAAACATGCAGTGGTTCAACCCCTTCGAAAGAACCTGGCCTGGATCAGGCTGTCCTGGATCATTTCAGGCCCATCTCAAAGCTGCCCTTCATTTCACAAATCCTGGAGAAGGTTCTCTACCTGCAGCTGAAAAACCACCTGGACAGTCTGACATCCTGGAGGTCTTCCAGTCCGGGTTAAACCCCTGCACGGCACCGAGTCCGCTCTACTCAGGGTTTTTAATGACACCCTGCTGGTAAATGACTCTGGTGACTATGTGGTTCTGGTTCTCCTGGACCTCACTGCTGCATTTGACACCGTGGACCACAACATCTTACTGTCCCGACTGCAGCACCTGGTCTGGACCAGTGGTCCTGTACTGCAGTGGTTCAGGTCCTGCCTGACAGACAGAGCTACGAGCTTTTGTCTGGCCAGCTCTGAATCCTCCTCTGCTCCTCTGTCTTATGGGGTTCCGCAGGGCTCAATCCCGGGGCCGCTGCTTTTCTCTCTCTATTTATTGCCACTGGGCTCCATCCTGAGAAAGCACGGCGTCTCTTTTCACTGTTACGCGGACGACAGCCAGATCTACGTCCCGTTAAAAAAAGAAGCTTTCTCATTAGCGTCTCTGCTACGGTGCCTGGAGGACGTTAAAAGAATACTCCGAAGATTTTGGACCCACGCCCTATCCCGATCATTTACAAAGTGAGACAAGCTCATAAATACCTTTTTTGTGTCTGTGCGTCCAGCGGCTGGAGCCCAGCTGTTAGCATCGTAGTTAGCTTAGATCAACTGTGGGAGGTGAAGAGGAGGCAGAGCCGGACTGATGAAAGTGGACAAAATCCTCCTTCCAGTGGTCCAGGGGACGGCGTATTAGCACGTGAAGAAAATCCCAATGGTTATAACACATTTTAAAAGACGTGTTTTCTTTTCAATCTGTTAAAATAACGTTTTGATCCACAGACCTGCGCATGGCAGCGCTCTGGAAGGAAACACCGGAGCACAGCGGCCGAGTCTGTGCTTCTCCTGCTGTGCTCCGGTATATCCTTCCAGAGCTCTGCCATCAGAGCTGGGCAGAAAGTTCTCTCCCATGCCATGTTTTCCATGTAGCCAGTCCGTTCTGGAAGAGCCGGGCGGATCGTGATCACCTGGGCCCACAACTGTTTGTTGCAGGTGATTCAGATCAGCCCCGCCCTTTGTTAACTGACTGGGCACAACAAAAACATGGCATCGGAAAGTACTTTCTGCCCACCTCTGCCTGCCATGCGCAGGTCTGTGTATCAAAACGTTATTTTAACAGATTGAAAAGAAAACACGTCTTTTAAAATGTTTTATAACCATTGGGACCACTGGCGCCCCGACGCTCCGTGTTCCGAGTGAGCGCCGCACCGTTCGGCATCGCTCGGACACGCTCCCGCCCCATTGGAGGAGCTCCCGTTGGGAGCGGAGAGGCGGAGACGTTCGCGGCGCTTCCGCGTCCGGTGCGTCCCTGGCGTAACCTGCCCTCAGCGCTTCGTTTCTTCGTTTTTATTTGCACAACGCCAAGTTATGACGCACTCACCGGTAAGTAAAGCCCCAAACATTCTTCTCCGCCGTTCTGCAACGACGCTCCGTCCTTCTATGCGCGCACTGAACCAGGGTCAGTGCACGCCACTGACATGTACGCACAGGGGGCAGGTCGAACGGCGAAGGGATTTGATTGGTTTAAAAAAAGGTGTCCCCTCAAGACTATTGGTTGCTGTTTGTCCCGTTTTCCTCCTGCTGTAGATAGTGGATATTTTCCAAACTACTTTAAGAACACGCCATGAATTGCTTCCCATCGGGTCATAAAGATCATTTTAACCAGTATTTAAAAAATGTATCTCCTTCAGATCGCCAACCCTCGCTTTAATGCATGTTTAAATGTCTTTTTTTGTTGTTTGTTTCTGTATTCTTTGTTTTTAATGTTTTTAATTCTTGCACTTTTGTATTACGTGACCTTGTGCAGCACTTTGTGCAGCTGCAGTTGTTTTTAAAGTGCTGTATAAATAAAGTTGAGTTGAGAATTGAGTAATATCAGGTTCCAGGCTGGCACAACGTATCCAGGTCAGGTTGTTCTGCTCTTTGCCCTGGGCTCTGACTGCCAGGCGCTCCCGTCACCTCTCAGCTATGCAGCCTGGCTCTGCTGCCGGAGCGTCATGGAAAACACACTGCGGAAGAAACACACCTGCGAGCAAACACACACACACAGTGGGTCAGTGTGCTGCAGCGGTTCGAATCCCTCTGCTGCCGTCGTCCGCCGCTGGCGGTGACCACGAGGAGCGGAAAGACACCGTTCACACCACAACCATTGACGTTTCCATGGAAACGCCGGGGTGGTAGACCTCTGGACTCCTGTTTACAGGGTGTGTGTGTGTGTGTGTTTGTGTTCACTTGCACCGATTATGAAAGTCATGTGGCGAGGGCCGTTGGGCCGTCATGGTGCAATCCTCCGACTTCTTCTTCTTCTTCGGTTCACCTGAACGTGTCTTCCTCCTCCTCTCACAGCCCCGTGCTGACGGCTCTGCTGGGATTAAGACGCGTTCTGTTCTGTCCTCCTCCGGCCATGTTGACGTTGCGCCCCCTAGTGGAGCAGTTTCCACCTCGCGTGTCTGAAGTTAAAATGAACAGAAGCTGCTTTATTAGTCCACACACAGACAAACGTCAACAAACTGGACAACACACAAAAATATGAACACACCAGAAATGCCCTGGGAAGCGGAGCGGCCAGATTCACTCCAGTTTTCACTCTGGATCAAAGTTACATTTGAAATGTCCTCCTGAAGTCCTGATTATGGTTTAGAGTCGTCATGGAGGGTCGACCAGGAAGCGGCGGCTCCGTTCTGATTTTGAACGATTCCTCCGCCATGTAAAGTGAATCCCGCTCGTCCCGCTCGTTCTCTCGTCTTTGTGACGCTAATTTTCCAAGATGGCCGCCGGGGGCGAGCGATGACAGGGAGCCGAGACGATTCATTCAGTGGGAGAGATGGACGAGTGGATGGACGACTTTAACAATGCGGACCTTTTTACAGCGGTAGCGTCAGAGTTGATCCGGAAAGAACAAAGAAACAGGAAGTGACGTTAAATTCCTCCCCGTCCAATCAGAACGCTTCGCAATAGAAAGAGGAGGAGGGTACTTTAATTCCGAATGTAAGGTGTTGACCCCAGCTAGCTAGCTCCCTGGATGCTAGCAAAGCCGGGTTTGGAAGAACACCCACAATGCAACAGTTGAATGAGTTTTCAGGACTTGGACCGGATCCTGCATCATTAAAACGGGCTGGTGTGGAGACGGGACTGGTTTTCTGTACCAGTTGATTGGTTTTCTGAGGATGTGTGTTTTCATCACGTCTTCTCAGCAGAACCGAGCTCAGAAGTCTCAGTTTAAAGGTTGTTTCTTCCTGTTCTGCTGGTCCGGCTCAGACTTCCTCCTGGGTTCTGTGGGGTTCAGATCTCCACTCGGGGCTGAGCGAACGTCCTGCTCAGTGCGTTGACTGAACGACTGGGTGAATGTGTGGCTCGTGGGAACGTTGGCAGTGTGTGCTGAAGTGTGTTTCCTTCCAGGGAGGGAAACGAGCCTGGAGACGAGCTGAAGGTCACCTACAGACAGCTGCTGCTCCGGGTCTGCCGCTTCGCCAACGTCCTCAAGGCCCAAGGTGGGTTCGCATCGGCCGTTCACCATTCAGGAAGTCCAGGAGGGAGGAGGAAGTCAGGCAGGAAGGGGGGAGGTCAGACAGGAAGCGAGGGAGGAAGCCAGGCAGGAAGAGAGGGAGGAAGTCAGGCAGGAAGAGAGGGAGGAAGTCAGGCAGGAAGGGGGGAGGTCAGACAGGAAGCGAGGGAGGAAGCCAGGCAGGAAGAGAGGGAGGAAGTCAGGCAGGAAGAGGGGAGGTCAGACAGGAAGCGAGGGAGGAAGTTAGGAAATCAGGTTGGGAGGAGACTGAGATTAAGGAAGGAAGGGAAGAGGGGGAGGAAGCAGACTGGGTGGGGGTGGAGCTGCAGCGGCAGGGGGTGGAGCTGCAGCGGCAGGGGGTGGAGCTGCACCGGCAGGGGGTGGAGCTGCAGCAGCTGCAGGGGGTGGAGCTGCACCGGCAGGGGGTGGAGCTACAGCAGCCGCAGGGGGTGGAGCTGCACCGGCAGGGGGTGGAGCTGCAGCAGCTGCAGGGGGTGGAGCTGCAGCTGCAGGGGGTGGAGCTGCAGCTGCAGGGGGTGGAGCTGCAGCAGCCGCAGGGGGTGGAGCTGCAGCCGCAGGGGGTGGAGCTGCAGTGGCAGGGGGTGGAGCTGCAGCGGCAGGGGGTGGAGCTGCAGCATCATGTCCTGCGTTTGTCCTCCAGGTGTGAAGAAAGGCGACCGGGTGTCCATCTACATGCCCATGGTGGTGGAACTGGTGGTGGCCATGTTGGCGTGTGTTCGTATCGGAGCAGTTCACTCCATCGTGGTGAGTTGGAGGCTGACTGCACGGGGGGGGGTAACGGGCAGCGGGGGGTCGTTAGCGGTCACAGGTGACGCTGTGCTGTTCTTCCAGTTCGCAGGGTTCTCGGCAGAGTCCCTGTGTGAGCGGATCCTGGACTCTCAGTGTTCGCTGCTCATCACCGCAGGTCAGTCACAACGTCACGGCGTCGGTCCGACTCACAGGGAGACGAACGCCGCTGATCTGAGCGGAGCGGCAGGTGGACCTTCGTGGTTCTGGCAGGTGTCGCCTGACCGAGGCCTCGTTTACACGACGACATTTTGGCGAAAACGCTTGTTGTGGTCTTCTTGCTGGTCTTCTTGCTGGTCTTCCTGCTGGTCTTCCTGCTGGTCTTCTTGCTGGTCTTCTTGCTGGTCTTCCTGCTGGTCTTCTTGCTGGTCTTCTTGCTGGTCTTCTTGCTGGTCTTCCTGCTGGTCTTCTTGCTGGTCTTCTTGCTGGTCTTCTTGCTGGTCTTCCTGCTGGTCTTCCTGCTGGTCTTCCTGCTGGTCTTCTTGCTGGTCTTCCTGCTGGTCTTCTTGCTGGTCCCTACACCCCCTGCAGCAGGTGAGCAGAGGAACGGTCCTGGACTGACATTATCTGTACCAGACTTGGACACAGTGGGGAAACAGTCTGAACTCGTCAGTGTGACTGCCGGGGAAATCCTCTATGACAGCGGTTTTCGAAGTGTGAGGCGTGCCTCCCCTGGGGGGCGCCAGAGGGTTTCAGGGGAGGCGCGGCGCGACAGAGAGAAAAAAAAAACGTGTGGGCTTCCGAAGCAGTGTGTCCTGTGAGATTCCAAACGCCAGGGATGGGAATCGACAACCGGTTCTTTTGTAGAACTGGCTCCTCGTGTCTCAATTCCAAAGAGCTATTTGTCTGTCTCCTGAACGATTCCGCTTATCGGTTCCGCTGTGTGTGTGATGACGTACCATGCGCTCTGCGCATGCGCTCACAGCAGCCACGGAGCAGCTGCGGTCCATTCTGGCGCCGCTACAGAGCCGCGGACCGGAAACTTTCAGCAAGGATCCTATGTTTCCTCACTCCGGAGCCCTGCTGCTTCAGTCTGAACAGAAACAAGTCCGGTGCCAGATGGAAAGTAGATACGTGCTTCTAAAGCACTGATTTCAAAATAAAATATGTGTCGTGTTTTTGCCTTCACATAGTTTTTTTGTGATTCTTCTGGTAGAATATATGACAAACAACGCGATCTAATCATTATAAGGATTAGAAAAATGAACGATGTTGTACTTACTCATTGTAGGAAAGTCAAAGACACCAAAATTGCACAAAAACAAAGCTCAGTGACCGGAGCGGCTGTGTTGCCAGATTGGACGGGTTTCTGCACAATCAAGCTTGTTTTGAACCCGAGGCGGGTTGATGGACTGGCTATGTGTTGTGACGTGTTTTTTTGAATGCATATCCGGTTTTTACGGTTTTAACATGCATTTTCTACAGCGATGGAGGTTTGGACTGCTTTCTATTGTTGGGTGGTTTTAACAATATATTTGGGGCAGATCTGGCAACCAACATCAGCTGACAGCAGACACACCGAGACCTTGTGAGTGACAGTGTTGCAGAGCACTGTCACCGGACCAGACATGCAAGGGCATCCAGTGTGAGGCCGGTGTCATTTGGTTTTGAGCTTTCCTACCTGGCGTCAGGAAGAAGCTCCAGAGTTTGACTGTATGTCACACCAAAAGATGAAACTGGGGCGACTTGCAGCTTGCAAAGTTTTCATGACATGGAAATTTTTTTTCTTCTGTTCAGGATGAAGATATTAAAGAGTTCATGCAAACACCCCATTTGTATTGTTTCATTTCTCACTCAATGAGAATCGATAAGAGAATTGATGAGGAATCGTACCGATAAGCAGTACTGATAATGGAATTAGGATTGCTAAATTCTTAACAATTCCCATTCCCCCCCCCCCCCAGAAGATAGGAGTAGGCGGGTAAAGGGGGGCCACCATGCTTTTGACTTCTCTTTGGGGAGGCTCGCTATTCCACACTTTGAAAACCCCTGCTCTATGAACATCAGCGTCCGGCCCACGGAGGATCTTCAGGAGGAGCAGCGCCGGGGGCGGGGGGGGGGGGGGGGGGGGGGGGGGGGGGGGGCGGCAGCAGTGACGTGAGGACACCTGCCGGGAGACAGAAGCCGTGGACTTACTGCCAGAGGAGTTTGGACCAGTTGGGATTCTAACTTGGTGATCTATTGGATCCACTGGATTCCTCTGTTCCAGCAGTGGACCGACGGGCTGTGAGTCATGATCCGCCGCCGCCACACCGTCCGTCTCCTGCGCCTCGGACGTTGGGGAGCGTTGGGGGAGTTTGGGCTGAAGTTTATCACTTCGCTTCCTGCACTGCGCCTCGTTTTCAGTCACGTTTAAGGTGAACGGCGCTGGAGCAGCGAGTGGCGGCGCACGCCGAAGCTGTGTGACACACGCAGCTTAGTTTGGGGGTTTTTACGCTCGGCTCTCGCACAGGCACGTGCACTACAGCCGTGCACCAGTACACATGGTCCGGCTGGTGCAGCGCTGCTCCAGAGCAGGTGCAGCTACTCCCTCAGGACAGGTTAGCATACCTGCTACCTCGAGGCGTGGAGGGCCAAACAGCAGGGGAGGATCGGAAGGAGCAGGAGTCCCTGAAGATCCTGCAGCCCCAGGCCACCAGGTCCAGGTCCAGGTTTCTGAGCTGCTCCTGGAGTCCTGCCAGTCGTCCAGACTTCAGCTGGACGAGGCGGATGAGGACCAGGTCCTGGCCTGCTCCCTCAGCAGCCCCTCTAGAGGCCATCGGGACTGGATGAAGACCCTGCTGGAGCTTCTCCAGGTGGCTCCGGACCTGCGCTGCCTGCCAGGAGGACAGGGGTCCCAGTGAGAACCCTGCTGGTCTCCTGAGGCCGAAGCCCCGGGGCGGATGACTGGGGTGGACTTCATGGCCCGTTTCCTCCCAGCGAGGACCGGAGCGCCCTCCTGGTGGAGGTGCAGCACTACAGCAGACGGGCGTTTCCTATGAAGGACGCTAAGACGGCCCAGGTCTGCAGGACTCTCCGGAACCAGGTCTTCACCTGCTGGGCACACACCCAGTACCTGGTGTCGGATCCTGGACCTGATGGCACCACCGACACCACAGACAGCCTCAGACCAGACCCTGGTACACCAGAGACCGGGACAGTAGCTCAGTACCTTGAGGGACACGGCGCCGGCTGGCTCCGCCCACTTAGTCTCACAAGCGAGCAGGAGGCCAGTGGAACGAGCTCTGCGCTCACGCCTTGTTTTTTTAACCCACGCTGGGTGTGTCACGGCTCGCCGTTCAGGTCCGACCAGTGGAGAATCACAGGAGAACGTTCTGACTGGGAACGTCCTCCAGAACCCAGTTCTGACTGAGAACGTCCTCCAGAACCCAGTTCTGCCTGAGAACGTCCTCCAGAACCCAGTTCTGACTGAGAACGTCCTCCAGAACCCAGTTCTGACTGGGAACGTCCTCCAGAACCCAGTTCTGCCTGAGAACGTCCTCCAGAACCCAGTTCTGCCTGGGAACGTCCTCCAGAACCCAGTTCTGACTGAGAACGTCCTCCAGAACCCAGTTCTGCCTGAGAACGTCCTCCAGAACCCAGTTCTGACTGAGAACGTCCTCCAGAACCCAGTTCTGACTGAGAACGTCCTCCAGAACCCAGTTCTGACTGAGAACGTCCTCCAGAACCCAGTTCTGCCTGAGAACGTCCTCCAGAACCCAGTTCTGACTGAGAACGCTGTCGTGTAAACGAGGCCTCAGTCTGCTTCAGCTGAGAGTTCAGTCTGCTCAGCAGTCTTATCGGTGGGATTATAATCTGGTGACACACACACACACACACACACACACACACACACACACACACACACACACACACACACACACACACACACACACACACACAGATGGTGGTTCTCTAACGTGTTCTCACCCTGAACTGAACCCTCTCCTGATTTCCCTGAATTGAAGTCAGACTTGATGGAGGTTTCTTCTTCTTTGAAAACAATCTGGTCCTCCCTGTCCCCCTGTGTCCCCCTGTCCTCCCTGTCCTCCCCTGGCCCCCCTGTGTCCTCCCTGTCCTCCCCTGGCCCCCCTGTGTCCCCCCACCCCCCACCAGACGGTTTCTATCGAGGCGATAAGCTGATCAACCTGAAGCTCTTAGCCGATGAAGCGCTGCAGAAATGCAGAGACAAGTAAGAACAGTGGACACTATGTCTCCATGGACACACACACACACACACACACACTCACACTGTGCAGACTTGGCTCCAAATGTGTGTTTGCATGCTGTCAGTCAATGTGTGTTAAATGGACGTGTGTGTGAGAAAGTGTGTGTTAGTGTGGATTTGAGTTCATGCATGGCCAACGCTGCGTGTGTGTGTGTGTGTGTGTGTGTGTGTGTGTGTGTGTGTGTGTGTGTGTGTGTGTGTGTGTGTGTGTGTGTGTGTGTGTGTGTGTGTGTGTGTGTGTGTGTGTGTGTGTGTGTGTGTGTGTGTGTGTGTGTGTGTGTGTGTGTGTGTGTGTGTGTGTGTGTGTGTGTGTGTTAGAGGGTTTCCAGTGAAGAAGTGTATCGTGTTGAAGCACTTGTCGAAGGAAACAGAGGATAACCTGGGCTCTCAGTCTCCTCCCACTAAACGCCTCTGTCCCGATCTGCAGGTACACACACACACACTCTCTCTCTCTCTCTCTGTCTCTCTCCCTCTCTCTCTCTCCCTGTCTCTCTCCCTCTCTCTCTCTCTCTCTGTCTCCCTCCCTCTCTCTCTGTGTCTCTCTCCCCCTCTCTCTCTCTCTGTCTCTCTCCCTGTCTCTCTCCCTCTCTCTCTCTGTGTCTCTGTCTCCCTCCGTCCCTCCAAATGTCCATATTGACGGGTCCTTCAGGTGGACTCTCTCAGGTTCGGACCTTTATTTTGAAGGTGTCTCTTCCTGTGACTGTTCATTTGTTGATTTCTCCGGCAGCCACTAGAGGGCAGCAGAGCAGCGGCTGAGACCCGCTGCACTGAACTAAAGCTTCTGTTTCATCTTTGTCTTTACTGCTCCCACTGACCCCCCCTCCTCATCCTCATCCTCATCCTCATCCTCCTCCTCCTCCTCCTCCTCTCCTCTCTCCTCCTCCTCCTCTCCTCCTCCTCCTCCTCCTCTCCTCCTCCTCCTCCCCTCTCTCCTCCTCCTCCTCCTCTCCTCTCTCCTCCTCCTCCTCCTCCTCTCCTCTCTCCTCCTCCTCCTCCCCTCTCTCCTCCTCCTCCCCTCTCTCCTCCTCCTCCTCCTCTCCTCCTCCTCCTCCTCCTCCTCCTCTCCTCTCTCCTCCTCCTCCTCTCCTCTCTCCTCCTCCTCCTCCTCCTCCTCTCCTCTCTCCTCCTCCTCCTCCTCTCCTCTCTCCTCCTCCTCCTCCTCTCCTCTCTCCTCCTCCTCTTCTGCTCTGCTCCTCCTCTTCTCCTCTTCTCCTTCTCCTCCTCCTCTCCCCTCTCCTCCTCCTCCTCTTTTCTTGGTTCCATCCAGCAGGAGAATCAAACAGGCCGAGTAAAGAAATCGCGTCCTGTCCCCCAGGTATTTCATCCTCACCACCTCTCTCCTCTTCCTCCTCCTCCTCTTCCTCCTGTTTGACTGTTGAAGGTAAAATTCACAGAAATGCAGAGTTTACCTCCAAATGCTGTTGAGAACAAACGATCACCCATCATTTCATCAAAACACTGAAATGATGGAATCAGTTTTTTGACTGATCGGCGGTTTGGACTCCTGACTGTCCGGCCGCTGCCGCCGCCGCCGCCGCCGCCGCCGCCGCCACGGCGCTGCAGAGAAATGGTTTTTCTTTTAGTCAGTACATCTGATGCGTTGACGACGAGACGCTGGATGATGTGTGGAACGGCTCCAGACTGTAGTCTGCATGTTCTCCCTGTGGACGGACCCCAGCTGTGCTGTCGAGGTTCAAGTCCATGTTTTCAGCCCGTCTTCCTCCACTTCCTGTGGCCTCCACTCGCCGCCGTGCTGCAGGAAACCGCGCCCAGTGGGAGAACAGCCGTGAATTACACAGGAGGCTAATGCTAGCAGCTCATGCTAGCAGCTACTGCCGCGGTGTGAATCCAGCTGCATTGTGGGAGAAGTGACAGCTGCTGCAGCGTCCGCTCCTCCCCTCCGTTAATGGGCGCTGAAGACTCGGTTCACCCTGCGTCCTCCGACCGGTTCCGTCTGTCTGAGACAGAACGCTGGTCCGGTCTACATGGGGGTTTTTTCAGTCCGATTGAAAACAGTCGTATTAAACCCGAGTATCCATGGAGGCAGACACAGCGATCCTGATCGGTCCTGGTTCCCCAGGGTCCTGGTTCCCCAGGGTCCTGGTTCTCCAGGGTCCTGGTTCCCCAGGGTCCTGGTTCTCCAGGGTCCTGGTTCCCCAGGGTCCTGGTTCTCCAGGGTCCTGGTGGAGCGGATCACTCGGCGTCCTCCCAGTGTTTCTATCTGCTGGATCTCTGATCCATAATGACCGCTGCTCAGAGAGCCCCTCCCCCGCCCGGCGCCACGTCTCCGCTCCTGCCGGTGTTTCAGATGAACTGGTGTCCGTGTTGACTGGTGACCAGCAGATGTTGGAAACCGACTGAACCTTGTGGAGGTTCTAGTGAACGTCAGTTTTCTACAGTTCCAGTAAATGTATCAGTTCAGAGTCTGATTCTGACATCTGCTGTTTCCAGCATCTGTTTACGTCACTCGTTACCATGGGAACCAGTTCATCCGTCACACCGGGCGGCGGTCCGCTGGTAGTCTACCACCGAGCTCTTTCAACACCCGACTCCACCTCTGCTCCAGGGTTTGTTCTCTCAGGGTTTTTGTTAGTGTTTCTCAGCCACCGTCCAGTTCTTCTGCTGGTTTTTGACTTTCCTACTTCCTGTTTCCTGTTTGCTACTTCCTGTTTCCTGTCACGTCATCATGTCACTCGGTAGAGGGACACCTGGCAGAACCCCGTTCAACCCGCTCCGCTGTCGGGTTCTGTCTGAGACACGGAGCGGATTATGGATCAGTCGGATCAGGAACACGATCCGGTCCGAGTGAAGCGGATCCTCAGGGGTTCTATGAACCTTTACAGTCCGCTGGACCCCAGAACCCCGTTATAGGAGGAGTCTCGGGAACATGTAGACAAGGCCCATGAATAACACTCTCTCAATAACACTCTCTCTCGGTCACTCTGTTGGTCGCTCTCTCTCTTCTCTCTGGTTTGCTGTGGAACCCTCGGCTGCCGGCGGACGCCTCTTGGTTCCTCCTGGTTCCTCTTGGTTCCTCCTGGTTCCTCTTGGTTCCTCTTGGTTCCTCCTGGTTCCGCCTCGGACTGATGGCTGGTTTTCTCTGCTCTAACTGCTCTCCTGACGTTCTTCTCGGCCCGAGGAACCGGAGGTCTGCTTGTTCCTCACCGGACCCGGACGCCTGGAACCAGGACGTTACGGAACGGTTCCGCTGGCGCCGGTCGGCTTCACTGTGGATGATTTCGGAGTCCGACCCGCTCGATTCGGCGGCAGTGACTCGAACAAGCGTCTCCAGCCGGCTGCGGTTCCACCAGACCTCCGGTTCTGGACTGGCTCCAGGGCCACAGGTGGTTCTGTGTTTTCGTCTGAAGCTCGGGTCCTCAGGAGGCGGCGGCTCATGGCGGCCGCCTCCTGAGGAGCGGCTGTTTGTTTGTGGACATCAGAGCCGGACCAGTTCTCTGTACCGGTTCCTTCGGTGGGCTCGGGTGACCGGACTCCCGTTCTAACCCGTTCTGACCCGTTCTAACCCGTTCTGACCCGTTCTTCCGGCTGCCTCCACTCACTCCGGGCTTCGTTTGTCGAACTAACCCCGTCCCTCCGGGAGACGCTCCGCCCGTTGGGAGTTTCTGACGGAGGGTCTCCGTGGCGACGGCGGGAACTCACCCGGTCCCCGGCCGTTCCAGGTCCCGTGGAACCCGGACGTGGACCTGTGCTGGCACGCCCTGGTCCGGGCGGCGCCGGACGAGTGCGAGCCGGAGTGGTGCGACTCCGAAGACCCGCTCTTCATCCTCTACACCAGCGGCTCCACCGGCAAGCCCAAGGTCAGGCCACGCCCCCGTCCGCCCGCCGGGCCGACCCGCTGACCGCCGCCTGACCTTTGCCCCCCGTCCTCCAGGGCGTCCTGCACACGCTCAGCGGCTACATGCTCTACACCGCCGCCACCTTCAAGCTGGTGTTCGACCACCAGCCGGACGACGTGTACTGGTGCACGGCGGACATCGGCTGGATCACCGGACACTCCTACATCACCTACGGCCCGCTGGCCAACGGCGCCACCAGCGTCCTGGTGAGTCTGTACCGCCGGGCGCTGGTGTCCCGCCACCGGGCGCCGCGGGGCTCCGGTGCCCCGCCACCGGGCGCCGCGGGGCTCCGGTGCCCCGCCACCGGGCGCCGCGGGGCTCCGGTGTCCCGCCACCGGGCGCCGCGGGGCTCCGGTGTCCCGCCACCGGGCGCCGCGGGGCTCCGGTGTCCCGCCACCGGGCGCCGCGGGGCTCCGGTGTCCCGCAGTGCACCGGAAGAACCTTTAGGAAGGAGAAGAGTGACGGCCGCGGTCGGCTGCTGTGTTCCAGTTCGAGGGGCTGCCCACCTACCCGGACGTCGGCCGCATGTGGGAGGTCGTGGACAAATACCGGGTCAGCAAGTTCTACACGGCGCCGACCGCCATCCGGCTGCTGATGAAGTACGGCAGCGAGCCGGTGCGCCGGTGAGTCTCTTCCCGGGTCGGTCCCGTCCAGAGGGGCGGAGCCTGTCCACACGCTCCCGTTTTCAGGGGAAACCCGGAGGCGTCGGCGGCACCGGGCGAGTCCCGAACCTGCCCGGAGCGTGAGCAGGGAGAACATGCAGACTCCACACAGCCGCCGGCGTCCCGCCGCTCTGACCGCGTTCTGCCGCCGTCCGCAGGTTCAAGCGAGACTCCCTGAAGGTTCTGGGCACGGTGGGCGAGCCCATCAACCCCGAGGCCTGGCACTGGTACTACAGCGTGGTGGGGGACAAACGCTGTCCCATCGTGGACACCTTCTGGCAGACGGAGACGGTGAGGGGGGGAGGGGGAGGGGGGGGTCTCACACAGGAAGTGATGTCTCGATGCGACGCCACACGGCTTCGTGAAGAGCGAATCAGGAGGCTTAAAGTTTAATTTGAAAGGGTATTGGAAAGACAGAAAATAAAGTTCTGGACTGAAAAGAACAATCCTCCATCACCATCAGAGTGACGGAGGATCCACTTCCTGCTGGACTGACGGGGGACCGCTCGGGTCCTCGTCTCCGCCCTCTGCTCTGTCTTTCAGGGCGGTCATGTCCTGACTCCCCTGCCTGCAGCTACGCCCATGAAACCTGGATCTGCTGTAAGAAAACCTGCTTTTATTTTGTTAAAACACTCCAGAGATTCTCAAAGCTTTTATTCTGAAAGGTCTGGGAGCTGCTGGTGTTCAGGTCAAAGGTCATTTTACCTTTCTGACAGTCAGGATGTTGAGAGGTCAAGTCTCCACGCCGCTCAGGGTTTGTCAGGGTCAGGAGGAGCGCTACATGCTACGTGCTAGTGATGCTACACGCTACATTCTAGTGATGCTACATGCTAAAGGGTTGTGGTGGTCTGGGATGTGGACCGTTCCTCCAGCTGTGATTGGTTCTGGTTCTGGTGTCATGGAGCCCGTTGATTGGTCAGCCTCTGTTCTCCGCCCTCCAGACGTTCCCGTTCTTCGGCGTGGTGCCGGCCATCCTGAACGAGTCCGGCGAGGAGCTGGAGGGGCCCGGCGAGGGATACCTGGTTCGTATCTCCTGCAGAGCAGGTTCCCCGTTCCCCAGAGCGTATCGTTCTCCGTGTTCTCCGTGTTCTCTGGTTTCATGACTGAAACAAACGGCACCACCTAGTGGACCACCGCAGAACGCGTCGCTGCAGTGAGGGTCCACAGGCTGGCTGGTTCAGTTAGTTCACCCCAGGGGTTCAGCTGAGTCCAGCGGTGGGTTGGTTAGCTGGTTAGTTGAGTCCAGCGGTGGTTGGTTAGCTGGTTAGCTGAGTCCAGCGGTGGGTTTGTTAGCTGGTTAGCTCCCGGCCCTGACCCCCCCTCCCCCGCCGTGCTGCAGGTCTTCAAGCAGCCGTGGCCCGGCGTCATGCGGACGGTGTACGGGAACCACCAGCGCTTCCAGACCACCTACTTCAAGAAGTTCCCCGGGTACTACGTGACCGGAGACGGTGAGCAGGTTCTCCGGTTACGCCGCCGCCGGGCCCCCCGCCGCCGCCGCCGCCGCCGCCGGGCCCCCCGCCGCCGCCGCCGCTGCCACCCAGTCTCACCGTGTGTTGGTTCTGCTGCAGGTTGCCGTAGAGACGAGGATGGGTACTACTGGATCACAGGGAGGATCGACGACATGCTGAACGTGTCCGGTGAGTGGAGAGCAGAACACACACACACTCACACACACACACACACACACTCACACACACACACACACACACACAGGGCTGAGAGCGGATGTGTGCCGCCCCCTGCAGGCCACCTGCTGAGCACCGCCGAGGTGGAGTCGGCGCTGGTGGAGCACCCGGTGGTGGCGGAGGCGGCCGTGGTGGGCCGGCCGCACGCCGTCAAGGGCGAGAGTCTGTACTGCTTCGTCACGCTGACCGACGGCGTGGAGTTCAGCGCCGCGCTGGAGGCGGAGCTAAAGAAGCAAGGTGAGTGATGTGCAACACACACACAGGGACTCACGCTGCTGGTGTACACATGGACACTCTTACACACTTTCTTGACCTTTGTCTCACACTACTGTGCGTGCGCATGTGTGTGCGTGCGCATGTGTGTGCGTGCGTGTGTGCAGGGTTCCCGCGGGTCCTTAAAAAGTCTTAAAAAGTCTTAAATTTAAAATCCAGGTATTTAAGGTCTTAAATTGTCTTAAATTTACCGTAAATTTGCTGTCGGTATTACATTTCCAGACGGTGTGTTTAATGCCTCTGGGAAAGCAGTGCGATCCGCCGTAAATTTTCTAATAGTTTGTATTTGTGTCATTGACTTAGCTTGCCGTAAATAGGAGACGTAGCGTTTATTAGATGTTTTACGGTACGTTCCTAATTGACGTCACGGTCACGTGACCTTCCACAACAATCGCCATGTCGGAGGGCACGCACGTCACACAGCGGTTTCAGGCGGACTCAACAGTTTATCCAGAACATCATCGCTTGTGCACGACTTGAATAGTCCAGACTGACAGTGGTGAACTTTGGTGCTCTTGTGGGATGCGGGCAGACCGCGATGTGGGTCGTTTTGGTTTTTTTTCCGGATACCGGCTGTTTTCACGCACCAAGGAGAGCAGACTCGACAAGTCTCTCAAAGAAGAGGCTGGCTGGCTAACGAGGATTTCAGGAGCTGACGTGCAGGAATCAAGCATCAAGAACATGAGTCTGTGATCTCCACTCTGTATCCGGTAAGATCAGCGTTATTACTTGATGATTTTATGCAGCGTTTGGGGAGAATGACCTCTGTGTGAACCCTGTGCTCTGCACTGTGGCGCAACCGAACTTATATTAGACTGCTGTCTTAAATTACAGCATATGTTTGGAGTCAGGATTGACTATTACTTCGGGTTGGTGCTGCTAAAACAATTTTGAATCAGAGCAGCTAATACTTGAGAGCAGCCACTCCAGGGGGCCCTCAAGTAAATGTGCCCCAAAATAACAAATCAACTTCCAATGCACCATATTAATTGTTTGGTATTCTCAAGATAGAATTCAGCATTTCTTAGTCTTCAAGGTTTAGAGTAATTCTGTGAGCATGTGTGGATGTGTATAGAATGCTAGAGCCTTTATTTATCTCACCATGGAGAAATTTACCATTACAGAGGCTCAAAGAACACACAGGGGAAAACAGTGAGGGAATGTGTGAAAGAATAAATAATAGTGCATATCTTAATAAGAATATTAATAGGATAATATAATAATAATAATAATATAGATCTAAAAGGAGGAAAGACCTAACTTTCAATAGAACATAAATCTAAAATATAACAGGAGCTATAATATATATACGAATATGTACAGGATGTTTTAGTGCAACAGAATGTGTGTCTGATGAAGTGACTGTGATTTATTATGGGAGTTAAAAGTGACCATGATTGCAGGACGGTATGTCCAGGGTTCTTGCTCATATTCTATACGGTAGAGTCTTTATGTAAATTGTAGTTAATGTAATGATCTGTTTGTGACACTGATTTTTTTTTAAAAATGTCTTTTTTTTTTCATCTTTCCCCTCCAGGACATCCATCAGACCTGTTTCCCCCAGACACAGCTGACTGGTTGCCGTTAGTGGATCTGGGCCACAACCAGGTCCCAGCTCCCCCTCCAGGAGCCCAGGCCCGTGATGAACCTGCTGGAAGCTGCAACACGAGGAGGAAAGATGTAGAAGCTGCTGAGAGTCTGGTGGCTTTACAGAGCATGTCATGAAGTGACTGTGTGACCGGTGGTTGTGAACCAGTGGAGGAGCAGACCGACATGCTGCAGCCAGAAGAGGACAAACTTGTGCACCTGTGCTGCACTGACGAACATCGTGACACCGTTGCACCTTTTGACTGAACTGTAAATGTTTCTGTGCCGTATTAAAGAACAGCTGGATTCTTTTTCATGAAAACTTCAGACTCCATGCTGCTGCTTTTTACATTTTGTCATAACATGTTTCACATGACTTGTATTTGAACTGCCAAATAAATATTTGCCCTTCCTTTGTCGGTTACCAGTTGAATGATACATGCGAAGAAACAATTCCACTCAAACAGCTTTATTTGGTATCAGCCTGCCTGCAGATTCACGGATAATTAAGAGGTAAGAACCAATTACATTAGACACATAGGTAGGTTCCTGAATAATGAAGCCCAAGCTTGACACTCCGATCTCCTCCTGAAATCCACACGTGAAATACAAAAACCTCCACAGAACCCTCTCCATTCACTCAAACTGTTTAGTTAAACTTTAAAGTCGTGTGACAAAAACATTATGTCCAGAAAAATAAATGAAATAACAAAGGTAATATCCAGAGATAGAAAGAGAAAGAGAAAGAGGTAAAAAAACCAAAACTGTGGCTCTGCTTCACTTGCCCAACTGTCTGTCTGATGCAGGACAGCCACAAAAACGGAACTTTTTTTTTTTTTAACAGGCAATTAAATATGCAAACTTCCAGAAAACCTCAGTTTACTCCATGACATCCAACACAACTTATCCGTATGGATTTTTAACCTTAACTTATTTATACACATATTTTGAAAAGTAGTTAACCACAACATGAACTGTTAATCATCTGTGAATATTTTAACCTGTAAATTTTACTGCTTTATTTGAGAGGAACTGCCCTGTTCTGCATCACAGTGGGGAGAAACAAAATGCCAACTGTGAGCTTTAGATATGTTTACAATAAAACAAAGAGTATTTTCTACCACAGAAATTGACATTTTTGGGTCTTAAATTATGTTTTTTGAGGTCTTAAAGTCTTAAAAAGCATTAAATTTGACTTTTCAAATGGTGCAAGAACCCTGCTGGAAACGCCTCCTCCCGCCCCGACCTTTACCCTGTACCGTTTGAAGCCTTTATGTTTCTGCAGTTTTTCACTCCGTGGGAATCCTCAGTAAACTGAACGTTTTCTAAAAATTTTGGAAGTTTTTTGTCTCCTGCGTGTCTGTAAGACAAAGACAGAGGTGTGTCCCCGTAAACCGTGGTGTCAACTGGTATGGAAAAGCTGTCCTCATATACCACCTGTGTGTGTGTGTGTCTGTGTCTGTGTCTGTGTCTGTGTGTCTGTGTGTCTGTGTGTCTGTGTGTCTCTCTCTCAGTGAGGGAGAAGATCGGAGCCATCGCCACTCCAGACTACATCCAGAACGCTCCTGGACTCCCCAAGACCAGATCTGGTAAAACTCCATGTTTTTTTTTTTTTCCCGGTTTTCACAAACCAACATTGGAAAAAATTCCCCAGAAAGGTTATAAATATACCCTTTTTTTCAAAATGAAAAAAATATATTTAAATTAAAAACTCGCAGCCTGGTTCGTTACTCAACACCGCGTCCTGGGTCAGACCGCCGCCCTGACCGCGGTCCACCCGGCCGATGCATACGAGTTAAAACAGGTCAGTGTGTGAACGACAGGTAGAGGTTTTTTTGGTTGTAATCGGTCATTTTGACAGTCATGAAAATGTTGTTAAAATCAGTTTCTACATTAAAAATCAATCACGTTAAAAGATGACTGACAGCCTTCAGATTTTTATTGTGTAGAAAAACCGGTCAATTACTGGGAATTCCCAGTTGACATAATCCCTGATCTGAAGCCTGAACCTGTCCCCCCTCCTCTGGACGCTGCTGCTTCCTGGCCGCGGCGTTCCTCTGAGAAGAAAACAACGTTATAGGGTTTGACCGAAGGAGCAGGCATGTCCTGCTGTTAAGTTTCACAAATGATTAAAAGCACATGAACTTGCTCTGGGATGACGGAATAGATTAAAATCACATTGAGCATCTTCACTTTCTGTAATAAATTACAGGCTAGCAAAAGGCCCCAGAAGGGAAAACCTCCTTGGAGTTGACCTTGAGGCCTGATTCCCACGTCCGCGGTGGCGGCGCGGTGCTGCAGCGGCGCGTTCAGGCGTCCCTCTCTCACAGCGCGGTCTGCCTGAGCGGGTTGTCGGCGGCGACGGGCTGCTGTGTGTCTGAAGTAACTCCAGAGGCGTTTCGGGAGCAAAAGGATGTTTATTCCCAAGAGCAGCATCCAGAACCGAGCGTCAGCATCGGCAGTCAAAAACACACACTGCGGCTTCCGCAGCTCCGACATAGACCTGTAGATATAGAGCTCTAGATATAGACCTGTAGATATAGAGCTCTAGATGTAGACCTGTAGATATAGAGCTCTAGATATAGACCTGTAGATATAGAGCTCTAGATGTAGACCTGTAGATATAGAGCTCTAGATGTAGACCTGTAGATATAGAGCTCTAGATGTAGACCTGTAGATATAGAGCTCTAGATATAGACCTGTAGATATAGAGCTCTAGATGTAGACCTGTAGATATAGAGCTCTAGATGTAGACCTGTAGATATAGAGCTCTAGATATAGACCTGTAGATATAGAGCTCTAGATATAGACCTGTAGATATAGAGCTCTAGATATAGACCTGTAGATATAGACCTGTAGATATAGAGCTGTAGATGTAGGTATCTAGACACGCGCTCCTCTCAACCGCGCCGAATAGTCAATTCAAACCAACATATATCTGCATATATGACCACGAGGCGCTGTCTTACTGTTTTCAATGGGACTCGCTCCAAGCCGCAGAAAACCAGACGGAGCAGAGCTGGAAGCCTCTGGTGAGACGGTCTGTGGGACAAGAGAAAGACCAGCTGACACCAGGTGTGTGTTGATGCCGCTGGTTTCAACGGGACGCCGCGCACAGCCCGCTCAAAATAGACCTGATTTCTGTTTAGAAACCGCCGTGCGGATTTGAACGTTCCCCTCTGTCTGCATGCAGCTCTGAAACCGGACGGGTGTGTGAATGAGGCCTTAATGTCACCTGCCTTGAACTTCAGAATTTTAGCAACGTCTTCACTTGTTTTCGTTGCCTGACGAGTCGTGTTGGTGAAAATAATATTGGCCACTTGAAGAGTATTTCATCTTTAACACTGGTAAAATATTTGAGACGAACTCTGGTGGAACGTTAACAGTAAATATCTGTTCCAGGTGTTCCACGCTCAGAAACCCAAACCTAACGTGACTGAATGACAAGTCCAGTGTTTTAGCAAGCTAGCTAACTAGCTAGATTAATGTAAACGTGAGTTAATCACAGCTACTGTAAACCCTCTAATAGTGACCGGTGTTCCATTAAACCCGTCTCCTTTAATGACCGGTGCGTCTTTGTAGAAAGCTCCTAAAAGCCGCCTCCCAATGTAAGCCTGTTTTTATGTCTTTTCTTTTTCTCTGTGAAGCGCCGTCCTGACAGTAGTCTGTGCCACAGCGCCAGTCCTCCTGCTGTGGCCACTGTGTGTATTACACTTGTCTGGTAAAAATGGCGGAGGGACAGAAAACATGAAACTCGATGTTGAGATTTAATTTTTTCACATTGATAGAAAAAATAAATGAGCTCAGAACATTTTACTGGGTTCAAACTGACAAAAAAGATCTTTCTGCTCTTTTTGAAAATGTTATTCTCTCCTATACATGCCTCCTTCCATTAAAGCCTGGAGCAGCTACAGCTGAGAGGAATGAAAGCCCCGGCTGCTGTAGAGGATTGACGGTGGTTTGGAGGCTGCAGGCCGCTGCAGGAAATCTGTTGTTACTGAGCCTGCGGCCTGCGGCGAGTCGTCTCTGGCCTGGATTAGTAAAAAGTAATGACGGACATTCCCGAGTCTGGATTCATAGGTCACCTGTAAATCTCGTCTTTTAAAATATTGGGACATCTGGCTGTCCAGCCGCTCGCTGGGCCGTGCTGGTGCTGCAGTGACGCCCCCTGCTGGCGCCGGTCCGTCTGGCATCAACCGCTTACAAACAACAGTCGTCTTGTTTTCAATGGTTTTTTACACTTACTGTAAAAAGTGAAGGGATGGAAGGGGGGAGGATTTTGATCGTTTTTATTTTAGGGGGGGGGACGCCATCCGCCTTCATCCCCCCTCAACTCCAGTACTGCCTTTCCCTGCTCCTGTCCCCGTCCCTGCTCCTGTCCCTGCTCCTGTCCCTGTCCCCGACCCTGTCCCTGCTCCTGTCCCTGTCCCCGTCCCTGTCCCTGCTCCTGTCCCCGTCCCTGCTCCTGTCCCCGTCCCTGTCCTGACGTCTTCTGTCCCTGCAGGGAAGATCATGCGTCGGGTTCTCCGTAAGATCGCCTGTGACGAGCGCGACCTGGGCGACGTCTCCACGCTGGCCGACTCGTCGGTGGTGGATCAGCTGTTCCTGAACAAACGCTGCGCCGCCGTGTGACGCGCCGCCCCGAGCCCCGGGCGACGGCGCCGCGCTCGAGCCCCGGCGGCAGACCGGCCCTCCTCGTCCCAGCCGTCCCCCCCGGCGCCGACAGTCGGAGTTTCCTCAGACTGCAGCCTTGACGGCGCCGCCGCCGCCCAGGTGTCCGCCGCTGACCAGCGGACGGCGGCTCTTCCTCTCTCGACTCCGGTGTTTAGTTTTAGTTCCTCCTAGGTTTGTTTTCCCGTTTCGGTCTTTGGAAAGACTCAAAGCGGACGTCGCTGCGACAAACCGGTCGTGAGCTGAGAGCAGAGAACCCCCGAGGTCCAGTAGATGTTTAGTTTGGTCCAAAACTCTAAATCTGACTGTCCGTCTGGGTTTTCCTCTTTCACCACTTCACCGTAGCTCCAGCCGCGCAGCGCGAGACGTCTCAACACTTTCAGAGGCTTAATTCCACCCCGTCCCTTTAACCTGTTTGTCTGTTTTGTTTTTTTGGTTTAATGGAAACTTTGAGTTTATTTTTGACTTTTCTTCCTTGTTTTTATGTTTGACATTTTGACTCGAAGCCGCCTTTGCTTGTCTGGAATAAAGAAGTTCTCGTCTCTGGATGATCTTGGTTTCCTGCTTGTGTGATTGAGGCGCCTCGCGTCACTCGCTGTGTTTGAAGGCACTGTTCTTCCAGGATAGTGTCTGATGACGACGGCCCACCTGTCAGAAGAACATGTGGGAAGGCGATTCGGGCGATTCGGGCGATTCGGCGCCTCTCCTGTTCGCTGCGTCCACAGCCGGCCCGGACAGTGTGGACCACGATGAACGCCGCCGCCTGGAAGAAGACGGGTCAGATCGTCTTCACACACTGTCCTCCCTGCCGGCTGGAAGCTTCGTCCCGTCGTCTCTTCCTCCGAAGCAGCTGCAGCAGCCCGTCAGAAGGCCACACATCCCGGGAAGTGTGGCAGCCGAGTAATATTGGCATTTCTTTGTCTTTAGAACTTCATTTCCTTCTTGTCTTGTTGAAATTGATTGGGAGAGCTCAGGACTCCGCCCCTCCCCCGGCGGTCGCTGTGCCCGTTGAATGCTGAGGATGTTGAATATCTTCGCATTGCCGTCGTTCCCCTTTCAGACTCCCTAAACACCCGTTCCTCGTTCTGCTGGAGACCCTGTGCAGGATGAAGCTCAGGCCAGCGTGTGAGAGCCGTGTGGAAAGAAGGACCGACTCCAGGGACTGATTGCATTTCCTGGAGCAATACACCAGGGGGCAGCAGCTCCCAACGTCTGTCCTCATGTCCGGGTGCTCCGGCTTCGTCCCACAGTCCAAAACCAGTCCTGCCGGGTTCTCTGGTCCCTGAACGGCCCGGGTCTGGATGCCAGTCTGATGGTTGTGCGTCTGTCCGTCTGTGTTGTACGTCGCTCTGGACAAAAGCGTCCTCTAAATGAAAAAGTGGAGGAGACGTCAGCTGGTCTGCTGCTCCAGAGGTTTCAGCTCAGAGCAGGTCGTCCAGCGTGTCAACGTGGCGAGCGATCGGCGTTAAAGTAGGATTCAGCTGAAGTCGTGTTTCTGTTGGCTGCTGCCGGGTGCAGGAGGGGTTCAGGCAGAGATGCTGAGTGGAGACGACAGCTGGGATCCAACCAGTCCTGCTTTCATCGGTTCATATCCAGATGGATCAGGCTGAGGCTGAAATGTTCACTATTACTGAGTACTCCTGTCGGTGCGCTGTATTGGCAGGTACTCGGATATCGGTACTCGGATATCGGTACTCGTCCTGGAACTCGTCAGCAGAGCAGCGGTATCAGAACAGAAAGCTGAACTGATGCTGAGGTTGGCCCACATCCGGCCGGGTCCCCGACACTGATCCCCATCAACACTGCTGATCGATTGTCTTTGTTGACCAGAAGTAATCAGATTACTTTAGAGGAGAAGACAACACACGGTCTGACAGCAGTTTGCTGCAGAGTGGATGTTCATTGTCGATGCTGGAACCCCCCCTCAACACTTCCTTCTTTGGTTCCTTTTTTAAATGGCAGCGTCGCTCGTGGAAACGCTCCTGATGGCCTCAGACATGCTGTGGTGCAGCCCCTCTTTAAGAAGCCTGGCCTTGATTCTACAAGTTTAGCAAATTTTAGGCCCATCTCCAAACTAACTTTCCTGTCTAAGTTGTATATGGTCAGCTAAAACACGAGAGGGCTCAAACATTCTCGAAGTGTTCGGTCAGGCTTTACAGAGCGTCACAGCAGAGACGGCTCTGAGTGCTAAATGACATATATGTGGCCACAGACTCTGGTCACTGTGTCGCACTTGTTCTTCTTGATTTAACAGCTGCGTTTGACACAGTGGGCCATGAGGTTCTTCTGTCTGGGTGGGAATTCAGGGATCTGCCCTTAAGTGGTTTAGATCCTACCGGACAAATAGGACTTTCAGAGTCAAAATTGGAAGTGCTGAGTCCACGCCAGTGCCCCTTAAGCATGGGGTCCCCCAGGGCTCTGTTCTTGGCCCTCTTCTTTTCTCCCTTTATCTCCTGCCGCTAGGGTCCATCCTGCGTAGGCATAATGTCAGTTTTCATTTTTACGCTGACGACACACAAATATATGTCCCTTTAAGACAAGGTGATTCTTCAGCTAGACGGCTTCTGACAGGCGCTGAAGAGGTTAAATGTTGGATGTCCCAGAACTTTCTTTGACGGCTCCCGAAAGTTTGATGCTCAGATTAAATCTGTGGTGAGCTCCAGTTTTTTCCAGCTTAGACAACTGGCAAAGCAAAACAATTTGTTCCCTGACATCTGTTTGAGATTTTAACTGTCTGTCCGTCCTCCCTGAAGCTCGGTGCCGACCGGCCGTCTCCGGTGTCCTCTGACGTCTTCAGCACCCCGGTGGACACCGGCTGGACGGTCCCTCCATACCGGGCGGTGGTGAACTACCCCTGGTCCACAGCCACCCTTCATCCCCCAAGTCCAGGTCCGTCGATTTGAGACCCCCAAGCCTGCAGCAGGACTCTTCCAGTCTCTCTGGACTCTTCCAGTCTCTCTGGACTCTTCCAGTCTCTCTGGACTCCTCCAGACTCTCTGGACTCTTCCAGTCTCTCTGGACTCTTCCAGACTCTCTGGACTCTTCCAGTCTCTCTGGACTCTTCCAGACTCTCTGGACTCTTCCAGACTCTCTGGACTCTTCCAGTCTCTCTGGACTCTTCCAGACTCTCTGGACTCTTCCAGTCTCTCTGGACTCCTCCAGACTCTCTGGACTCTTCCAGACTCTCTGGACTCTTCCAGACTCTCTGGACTCTTCCAGTCTCTCTGGACTCTTCCAGACTCTCTGGACTCTTCCAGTCTCTCTGGACTCCTCCAGACTCTCTGGACTCCTCCAGACTCTCTGGACTCTTCCAGTCTCTCTGGACTCTTCCAGTCTCTCTGGACTCTTCCAGTCTCTCTGGACTCCTCCAGACTCTCTGGACTCTTCCAGTCTCTCTGGACTCTTCCAGACTCTCTGGACTCTTCCAGACTCTCTGGACTCTTCCAGTCTCTCTGGACTCTTCCAGACTCTCTGGACTCTTCCAGACTCTCTGGACTCTTCCAGACTCTCTGGACTCTTCCAGTCTCTCTGGACTCTTCCAGACTCTCTGGACTCTTCCAGTCTCTCTGGACTCCTCCAGACTCTCTGGACTCCTCCAGACTCTCTGGACTCTTCCAGTCTCTCTGGACTCTTCCAGTCTCTCTGGACTCTTCCAGTCTCTCTGGACTCTTCCAGTCTCTCTGGACTCCTCCAGACTCTCTGGACTCTTCCAGTCTCTCTGGACTCCTCCAGACTCTCTGGACTCTTCCAGTCTCTCTGGACTCTTCCAGTCTCTCTGGACTCCTCCAGACTCTCTGGACTCTTCCAGACTCTCTGGACTCCTCCAGACTCTCTGGACTCTTCCAGTCTCTCTGTCTCCCTGGTGGACTTCCTGTGGTGTTTCGGAGTGTTTTCATCTCTCGGCGAGTTTCCATCAACCTCTGACTCTGTTCTGTGTTTTGTGTTTTTGTGATTAAACATTTAAAGTATTTTAGGACAGATGAGTTGATCTGTTTTCACAGATTATCTTACTATAGCCTTACCACTTTTTAAAGTGAAAATTATGAAAAGAAATGTATGAATTTTTTTCACCAATGAAAGGTCTTATAAGTCAAAATTATGAAAAAAATCTGTTTTTTGCACCATTAAATGGTCTTACTATATCGTTAACACTTTTTTGAAGTGAAAATTATGAATTTGTTTTTTCCAACACTAAACGGTCTTACTGTAGCCTTACCACTTATTAAAAGTGAAAATTTTGCCAAAATTTTTGTTTTGCTTTGTCACCAATAAATGGTCTTACAATCTATAGCCGTACCACTTTTTTAAAGTCAAATTCTGAAGTTTTTTATTTTGTCACCATCAAATGGTTTTACCACTTTTTAAAGTGAAAATTGTGAATAAAATTTGATTTTGCTTTTTTTTCAACAATAATTGGTCTTATTGTAGCCTTACCACTTTTTTAAAGTCAAAATTTTGAAAAACCTTTTTTTGCTTTTGTCACCAATAAATGTTCTTACTACCTTTTTGAAGTCAAAACTATGAAAATGTTTATTTAGATTTTTTCACCATGAAACGGCCCCCGCTAAATCGGTTGGATCTAAATAACTTCTGGACTCTGAGCTGCACCATGTTTGTCTGAGTGGGTTTATGAGCATGACACACCTAGCAACAAGGTCCAGGTGTCATAAAACCGGAGTTGCCCTTTAAGGAGTTTGCACGTTTTATGTGAAACAGCGCCCCCTGCAGGCCTTGGGCGTAATGCAGCTTAGTGAAAAACTCGTCCCTGTGGCTCCCGTGCACGGAAGAGAGGAACTCCTTCCTCACTCGTTTAGCAGCGCTGCAGTAAGATGTCAGTGTCTCTCCCTGGTGGAGTCTGCTGGAGCTGCAGTGCTAGAAGCCAGGCTGTTCTGACTTCCTGGAAGATCCTGCTCAGTTGTTGCTCACTAAGCATCTGGCGGAGTAATGGCGGACAAAACGAAACCTAACCAGCCAGAGCGCGCATTACATCATTCCTTTCAAATTCTCCCCAAAAAGATTCTGGAGCCGGACCGGCACTGTGACTTTCCAGTGACAGTTTAGCCTGTTGGAGGTTCTGGTGATGAATCTGTCAGGGCTCATTGGACACAGCATTAAAAATGTGGAACATATTTATGGTGGAAAATAAGTATGTTTAAGGTTGAAAAACTCCTTAATGCACCTTTATAGTCAAAATTATGAAAAAAATTATTGTGATATTTTTCAACATGGAACGGTCTTACCTTACCTTACCTTACCACTTTCTTCAAGTTAAAATTATGAAAGAAATATTTTTGGCTTTTTTACCATTAAGCTATCTTACCACTTTTATAAAGTTAAAAATTTTGAAAAAAAAAGTTTTTTTCTCCATCAAACAGCCCGCTGTTTGTTTGGTAGTTAGTGTGAAATTACTAAAGTCTGGATGACCGAAGGTAATTCATCACTTTGAGTCATTTTATGAGACTCTTAATTTGAGTAAAGTGACGTTTACTGATCTCTACAGGGAGATGAACTCTTTAAAGTGAAACACAAAAGTAATTTATCCACACTGAAAAATGTTGGGTTATTTCATTAACCCAGTTATGAAATCGGGAACCCAGTGCGGGCTGTTATAATGTGTTTGTATCCATCAGAGCCAACACCGATCTCTAACCTCAGCACATGGCTGTTTGCCCCCTGCTGGGCTGTCGACGGGTCATGTGTCTCTTGTGTCTCTTGTGTCTCTTGTGTCTCTTGTGTCTCTTGTGTCTCTCGTGTCTCTCGTGTCTCTCGTGTCTCCTCCGTCTCTCTGCAGCACAGAACCCAAGTGTTCCTCTGACGCAGAACATTCTGTACATCACAGACCCGGTTCACGTGACTGTGCGTCGTCGTCATGTGAATCACAGTAATGGAAATAAGCATGTCATCATGGAATGCAGGCGTGTCCAAAGTCCGGCCCGCGAGCCAAATGCGGCCCGCGTTCAAACTCCCAGCGGCCCGCGGCCTCTGTCATGAAATCAGTGACGTGCGGCGGCCGGCAGCGTTGACCGTCGGAACAAAGTGCAGCGTACAAACAGCTGTTTTATACTTCACCAGAAGATGGCAGTATCGACCCAGCCACACTCTCTTAGCCAGAAACGAGACTCCTGTCAGAGGTGGAAGGGCGTTGAGTGATTCTTTCCAGCCCAATTCAAAAATGGCGACTGTAATTCAAAAAAAGGAAAGTTGACAGCGAGGGCCGCCGCTTTCAAGACGAGTGGAAATCGGAATATTTTTCACCGACGTACGAAACAACTGCGTCTGTTTGATTTGCCTGGAGACTGTGGCTGTTGTCCGGGAGTTCAACAGCAAGAGGCACGACCAGACGAAACACGGAACTACGACAGGCTAGCTGCTGAAGAGCGGAGCGACAAACTGAAGCAGCTGGAGGCTTCTCTGAAGGCACAGCAGGGCTTCTTTACAGGAGCCAGAATCAGATGGAAACGCCACAAAGGCAGGTGACGAGGTGCAGCTCTGACTGCTGAGCGCTGCGACCCTTTACTGAGGGGAATCCATTAAAGACTGCGTGATGAGCTTCAGTGAGCTTCAAAAGTTAGACTCTCTATAATGTTTCCAATACTGACCCAGCCTGAGGACGCTGCCATCAGATTCAGATTCAGAAAACCCTGTTGATCCCATAGGGCCGTTCAATTGCAGCACATCTCGAGCAGTTTCACACGTGTACAACATGAGACGGTCCAGTTCAGCCACGAGTGGAGCTCGGGTTGAACGATATTAAAACAAGCAATACAATAAAGACTTTAAGAGCTGGAATTCAGTCATTTGATTGCAGAAGGCACAAAGGAGTTTGAAAAAGGATCAGTTTTCCGAGCTGGAGCATAATACCGGCGTCCAGAAGGCATCAAGATAAACTCTGGAGTCAGAGGATGAAGAGGCTGAGCCAACATGCTCTGTGCTTCACTCAGCAGCTGCTGCTCCACAGAGAACGCTGGTCTCTCAGTTTAACGCCTGGGATTTCAGAGCAGGTCTTGACAATGTTCTGCAGTCTGTTTTTGTCCCTAACAGACAAGCATTGAAACCAACAGATAAAAGAAAATGTGAGTAAACTCTCAATAAATGAGCAGTAAAAATTATTTAGAAGAGTTTTGTTCACATCAAAAGAGTTCAACCTTCTCAACAAGTAGGTACGCTGCTGCCCACGTCTGAGTGTCATCAGTGTTCATGTCAATCTTAACTTCTCATCTTATCCGTGCCCAGATATTAGGATATCAAGCAGATGCATCCCTCATTCACATGTTTTGGGAATGTTCCAAATGACTCCCTTACTGGACCAGTATCTGACACAGTCAGCAAGGTTTACAAGAAGAATATTGAGCCTAACTCTATCATTGCTTTATTTGGGGCGACCTCACAGATTCCTTCACGATCCTCAGGAGAAAAATCCTTCATAGCTTTTGTCAGTTGACTTGCAAGACGGCTAATCCTCCTGAAGTGGAAGTCTGCCACCCCTCCAACGCAATCGGGGTGGGACGAGACACAAATTCCACAAGACGAGATGTCTCACAAGACTGAGTCCACGAGATCGAGACGCGACGGGATTTTAATGTTTACACGATCAGGATCTCCCCGTTCAAACCGCGGCGCACAGACGACGCCATGGCTGCATTTGCACTTCATGCCACTAGGTGTGCTGTTTGCATGTTCAACCTTACTTTACACAGACACCACAGAGGAAGAAGGGCGCTGCCGGCTCTCTGCGTGTTGCTAGAAAAAGAGTGTGAGCCGGGAAGACGCGGTAATGATGGGATGCATCGTTTTTTCAATAACCGTAGGGGGAGGGTGCTAGTGGCTAGCGCTAGCGCTAGCGCTAGCGTGAGGCTTCTTTGGACCGTCCGAGGGAGAGAGAGGACGGGATCCCATCCCATCCCTAATGCGCACTGATCAAAGATGTTCTGTATTTCAGTAAACTAGGAAAGATGAGATTGTCTCTCAAGGAGTCTCAACAGAAATTCTCAAAAGTATGGCGTCCCTTTACGGAATATGTTCACTCTCTGGATATCTTTGACTTTTGACTTTCTTCCTTTCTTTGTTCTTTTCTCTTTTTTCTTTTGGGGGAGGGAGGGATGTTCATGTTTGTAATGTAAACTCAAAATTCGAGGTGAGCTGTATGATCAATGTATGATTGTCAATTTTCCTCCACCTCTGCAGTGCGTTTATGTTAAACTGTAAAAAACTCAATAAAAAAAAAACATTGGAAAAAAAAGACTGCGTGACGAAAATTGTGAGAAAATTTGTCCTGAAAAGAAGCAGGAATTTACAAATGTTCGCCGGAACTGAAGACGTTTCAGCTGACATTAACAGACAACTGGAGGCGAAAGGATTGGAGTTGGACTTTGTTTCATCGGCCTGCGACGAAAGCACCGACGCATCCGACACAGCTCGACGACTGACGATGAACTGAACGCGACTGAAGAGCGACTTGACCTGCAGAGCCTGAAGGACCAAACAAGAGGCACAGATTGATTTGCTTCCATTTGTTCCGCCGAAAATAACATGAACCACGGAATAAAGTCAGGGGGATTACAGCTGAGGCTGGAGAAGGAATGGATTATCAGCCGGCGCAGCGGCGCAGCGGTCACCCTCCACTCAGTGACTCACCAGCGAGTTCAAACCTCTGACGTGTGGCCATGTGATGAATGGCCTGATAAAGGCCGTTAATCGTATTCGCTCCAACGCCCTGTGCCGCCGCCAATTCCATCAATGCACCTGGGTCCAAACTGCAGCTTTTGCAGAGACAGCCGTCCCACACGCAGCCCAGTGCCTCATGTTTCCCATCGCTGCTGGGAACAGCGACCAGCTGTCCTCAGGACAGCGCTGATGACGAGGTCTGCGGCAGACTCCTCTTCTGGCCGAGCGGTTTCAGCAACGCTTTCAGGATTATGCGTCTACTGAAAAGGAGACCACACTTTGCTCCCCCCTACCCCGTTTGGGGGGGACCCCGGTGGCTCCGGATCCGGATCCGGACCACCAGCAGCTGGAGCTCGTCGAGCCAACAGCTCTCTCTCATCAGCTTCTACCGCCGACTGGACAAAGACAGGCTCCAAAAGATGAGAACATTTGCGAAGCAAATGCTGAGCCTGTTCGGCTCCAGTGAGAAGACTCACTATGAATATGAAGAAGAACCGCATGAGGACGAGACGCAGAGACTCCCGCCCGCCTGACATCCTGCGCCTCAAAGCCACGGCGCTGGAGCCGGATCTGGCCCACATACTGGAGTCGGGGTCTCAGTGTCAGTCTTCACATGAGTGCAGGCAAAGTTTCTACAGTCTTCTGTTTCTGTGCGACGCTCAAAACCACAGTGTGGAATAAGCACGGACTCTTTTTAATTCGTGTTTCATTAGTTCTTTTGTTTTTCAACTGACAATCGAACCTGGTGTTGTAATCCAGACAAATGAAATACTTAAATGAGAGCCTGGAGGCAGCCCAGTTTTCTATTTCACATTTTTGATTGGAGTCTGAAATTGCAAGTATGGAAAACGCTTCGTTTCTGCTTGTTGATGACGGCTTCTTCAGGGGTTCCGGTGGCCTTCTATGTTTCTTCTGAGTAATATCACTGTTAGTTAGAAACAACAAAATGAACTTTATCCAGTTATAAGTGTCAGTGTGATTTTGAGTTCATCGTGAGCATTTCAGTTAATAATGTGTAATTTTTCAAATGTGTTTCAAAATGTTGAAATTGCGACACTGAAATGTTTTTTTCTTTCCAGACAGACTTCTTCACTGTATGTGGTCTTCAAATATGAAAGACAGGGATGTTTGTAAAACTTCAGATTTGTGTTCGATGTTAAGGCATGAAAACTACAACATTTGCAATAATAATAAAAAAACATGAAATATTTCATTTGCATGTAATGTTAATACTTTAGGAGTGTCTGGCTGAACGGTCGGCCCTCTCGCTCTTCCACCTCACTAAATATTTCCCTCTATGCCAACAGTCTGCCCCCCCCCCACGATGTAACGCCATCCTCAGAAAGATGTGCTGAGCGAGCGCCCTGCATGGAGTTAGCGTTAGCCAAACAGCTAGCTAACATGTGTAGCTCGCTAGCTACACTAAGTATAACGATTGCTAGCTGTCGGGGCGGTTCAGTGGGGAGCGCCATCGCCTTACAATCGGGAGGTTGTTGGTCCGACTCCTGTCTGCATGTCGCAACCCCCCCAGCTATGGGTAAAATAGCCCCACACACACACACACACACACACACACACACAGAAATATCCGCAGTGGAGCCCTGAAGGTGGTTGGTCCTCGCATTGCGGCTCCTGGGATCTACCGGGATCTACCGGGATCTACCGGGATCTGTCGACGGGGCATCTCAGCTCCTCCATAAACACTTCGCTCGTCCTCATTGAAAAATCGATGGACTGCTAGAGAGAAAAAGAAATTGTGTTGCTAAGTATAGATTGAATTTTAAAAGGGTTTGAAAATTAGCTGTTTACAAGATACGCTTCTTAATTTAATTTATCTATGAATGAAAATTGTTTGGAAGACTCATCCAAGGTGTTCAGTTGAATTGACACAGAATTCTAGTTAATCTGATCCAGGTTTTGGCCACATTCAACCAGTAAATATGGTCAAATTGACCCAGGGCTGAAATGAATTTGATGCAACATTTGGGTTAAAAATGAGCTCAACATTCGACCCGGTCATCTGGTAGAGTCGACCCGGACAAACACTGATTTTACCCAATGACTGGATTAAACCTGTGAACCCATCTGCTGGGTTAAAATAACTACTGCTGGGCTGGTCCAGCACTGATTAACTGTTGGGTTAAAAAATAAACCATTTTGGGTTTTCTACCGTTACTTTTTAGGGTGCAGAATCGCTTATTAATTGGAATAAATTTTTATGTATTGTAATGTCGGCGAAGGTGAAATATGGAGCGTTTTGGTATTTCACAAATCCGACTTTATTACAGGAACACAAACACATCACCAATGGAGCTTCCTAAGCCACAGCAGTACCAAGAATCACTCAGGGTGGAACATGAACACAGAACCCGGCCAAAATAACACTAAACGAAGCATAACGGAACGTCACTAAACAACAACTTAAAAGCAATAACACAACTGAGTTTGAAACGAGGAAAACACCCCCCTCGAGAACATGTCCCATAATGCCTTTCGGCCATTCATCCCCGACCGCCGCTACAGTATTAATTATTAAAGTCAGACAATCAACGCTTTGAGAATCTGGAGTCCGGAGTCCGGGAGACCCGAGTCAGGGAATTTTGAGTCTGGGAACCTTCAGTCCCAAATCTGAGTGTCCTGAGTAGGGTTGCAAAATTCTGGGAATTTTCAAAGTTGGACAGTTTCCATGGGAATTAACGGGAATATATCACAATTAACAGGAATTAAAGGGATTATATGGGAATAAACCAGAATAAATAAGAAATGTACAAAATTGAAGGTTGGCCCTTAGCAGGGAACTTACTTATAGTTTGGGTAATATTTTGTTGCACAGTCTTGGCTAAAAGAACCAGATTTAATGCAAGACCACTCCTCCATCACATGCACAGTGCACACTGCTTACTGCAGGGCTACTGAGGCCACGCCCCCTACATGCACTGTGCATTCCTCCATCACGTGCACAGCTGATTTTCACACTTTTCAGCTCAAAGCAGGAGACTTTCAAGCCACACATCTGAGCCGCGTCTATATGACGTCAAGTAGGTTTTGATAATGTCATGGGGTAAATATATTCACCCCAGCCCTGTTAACTTGCAAATATTAAATAAAAATGTATTAATACAGTTGCAGTAGCTAACTGGCTGGTAAGTTAGGCGCTAAATGAAAGCTATTTTTCATTTCATTGACTATTTAAGAAGCGAGCTAGTTATGGTGGTAGCTAGCTCAAGTTGGAAGCATGGAAGCAGTTTCTTCTGCAGATTGGTGGCGGCGGGGGGGGGGGGGGGGGGGGGGGGGGGGTGTGTTTACTCAAGATTCATGTTTTGGCTGTTCATTAAAATAATTGTTCATACAAGAATAAAAACTAAAGTTTTACTGAAATAAATCTGTTGAAATGTCATGTTTTTGTATTATTTTGCATGGATGTCTGCTTCTGGCAAAACATTTACATTTATGTTTGGATATGATGTAGTTTGTTTAAATTACCCCCAATTTCCAGTTAATTCCCATAAATTTCCATAATAAAAAATAAATAAATAAATAAATACATTTCCATAATTCCATGGAAACTTCCTAATTTGGAATATTTCCAAAATTCCACAACTTAACTTCCCATGGAAAGTTTCTGGAAATTTACCGGAAGTTTTCCACCCCTTTGCAACCAGACACTGTAAGAACATTACCGTAAAATGTACAGCAACTTGCTGGCAGCAATTGGCAAGTAAGTTGCTGTAGAATGTTTTACAGGAAGCTGGAGGTGTCCCCGACGAAGGATTTCTATAGTCGAATTAGTCGAATCTGATTCGTCCGAATCTGCCAATAGTCGACTGGTAGACAAATCTTTCAGGGTGTTTGGAGGAGCGGGGGGGGGGGGGGGGGGGGGGGGCGGGGGGGGCACAGTGCAGAGCGGTGCTCACGGGCGCCTATGCCTACAGTCGGCCCTGACTGCACTAATAATAGAAAAATTAAACAAAACAAGAAAAAAAAACAAAAACAATGAAAAAAAACAGCAGGCAGGTAAAACAACACTTATTTTTTTCCTCCACACTGAAACACAGACTGGAACAAAGTGTCGGTGACTCTAAACATCAAACAAATCAAGTATAGTTCAAATGTCCAGAACCAAACCCTCTTCTAACAAACGGGCTGAAGCATGTCATTTATTTATATCTATAATCTCTGCAGATTAGCTCACAGTTTTTGGCTAAACAGTTTCTCACATTATCTACTCAAATTAAATGAAAGGCTTAATTTCACTGTGTCGGTCCGTTTCGCAGCGCAGCATCCATGCAAAAACAAACACTAAATTAAATAGAATTAGCCTTTTAGATAAATAAAAATAATAATATAATAATAACCTAAAATATTACAATTAAATGGAATAAAAGTCAGCATTAAAATTGAGAAGTGACAGAACCGTCTTTTATCAGCCCAGTTATCTGGCCACTGACCTGTTTAAGGTGGAAAGCCATGTTGCTGTGAAGTGATATGAAAGGACACAATCTGAATTTGACTTTTTTATTGGATCATCTTCGACTTGGTCTGAAGTTCTGTTTTTTTTCCGACTTTGTGAGCCTTTTAAAGTTAAACCAAATCACCACCGAGACGCTGCTCTGTGACGGAGCTCTGTGCAAAATGGGATTGTGCCACTCCCCATGGTGGTTGATTCACAAACAGTAAATAGAGTATTGAATAAAAGTACAAGTACATTTTTCCACAGTGTATTTGATAGGCTAACATGCATATCAAATAGGCTTTATATCATGTTTATTTGGAAAAAACCCCCTATGTAGAATCAGTCATTCAGCACCCCCATACAGCTGTGATGGAACGGTCCTTGTTTCATAACCACATTTTTTCGATGCTCCGACTGCGTGATTGGCCGTCGAATCAGGCCCCTTCCAACGAATCGTCGACTATCTGAGGACACCGATACAGTAAGCTTACTGTAAACTTATTCACAGTATCTATGTTGACCTTTACAGTATGATAACTCTCACTGTAAATGTTGCTGCAGTAGAAATGATCTCACTGTAAATGCAACCACAGCAATATGGTATTCTATTTGTTGTCACAGCAAGAATGAGATTACTGTAACAAGCATTACTGTGTTATTTTAATACTGTAAATTAGTTGTAAACGACACTTGTAAAAAAAATTCATTTATTTTATCAATTCAATACACATATATACAGATCCATACATTTACTAAACATCTTTCATTTACTGAACATCTTTCACTTCATAAACATTTTTTTCATTCATAAACATTTTTTCATTTAATTAATTTTTTTTCATTCATAAACATTTTTTTCATTTCATGAACATTTTTCATTTTGTAGACATTTTTCATTTCCGAAACATCTTGGAAACAACAATAACACTCTATTTATTAACATACAAAGCCATTCAGTTCCTGGGCCAGATTCCACATCTGTGCAGCGGAAGAATGAAAGTAACTCATGTAGAAATTTTTAGGTGAGTTTAATAATCGTATGGACATTTTAGTTGACTTCAATACTTTCTATTAGAATACCACAATATGTTTCTACCATTATAACACTGCATGAAACGGTAGTAGCATAGTATAACAGTAACACAGCAAAAATGTATTCAAAGTCTCACCTCGTTGTTTTGCCAGTCATAGTCAATGAAGTCCCTGATGAAAGATACCACATGGCGATTGAGGGACTCATTTCTCCGCCGGACCATTTTGCCGGTCTTTCTGCTCACTTGGACCTTGGAGCCACACTTGCTCTGTTCAGGGTTGATTCTCACAAAAAACCTTTAAATACAACAGACATCATGCATCATCTTAGGAGAAACCATTGGTAAAGTGACCTATACTCATTCCCATGAAGAAACATGTAAAGGTGCTTACCGCTGGATAAATTCCAGTGATGTGGCTGCTTCCTCTGGATACTCAATGTTGAAGACATAGTAAGATCCAAAGAGAACAGACAGGGCAGAGGTGAAATCTGAACTCAGCTGGAGAACAACTTTGCCCTCAATAGAGAGCATCCATCTCTTGGCTTCCAGAATGGACTCTCCTGAAAATGAAGTTGACATTGCACGGATTCAACCTCAGTGTTCAACATTTCACATTTCAAAGCAGAATAACACTAAAAAAACAACCCTAATGACATGGCATGACATAATGAAACAACAAAATTAGGTCACCTCTCAAACCTTGACGATAGGTCTATCTAAATATCCAGCAGCTGGTGCAGTGGTTGGTTTAGCACTCGACCGCAGGAGCTTCAGTAAAAATCAGCTGGACTTCTCTTGTAGGGTTTTGAAGACACCTTCAAGACGTCTTCAAAAACCTACAAGAGAAGTCCAACTGATTTTTACTGAAGCTCCTACGATTGCCATGACCTGCATTCCTGAGACTCTGCATTTAGTCCAAGACATCTGTAACATTTCCATCGTTATTGATGAGATTATGACATTCATATTATAGGATATAGTGCTTACTGCTAGTGTTAGACTCAGTGTATGTGCTAGTGTGTTAGTTTTTAAAGACATGACTTACCTGATTATATTAGAATACTCTTACAGGGTGAGTACACACATAAAACTCACCGGTATGTAGCAGTCACTGCATGTTGTGTTGAATCCTTGATAAAGACTGTATGGAGCACTAGTGGTAAACTCACAAATCTCAAATTATACAGTCATATCCTCAGGACTTAAAGGGCTACGCTGGTTTTTTGACACCTGGACCTTATTTATAGGTGTGTGCATGTTCATATACTCACTCAGACAAACATGGTGCAGCTCGGAGTTCTTCACAAGTTATTTAGATCCAACCGATTTAGCGGGGGCCACGGCAGGGGGGCTTCACCGTGGGACATAATCTCTGCAAAATCACTCATTTCGGCTACATTTTTTCATCCATCGCCAGTGTTATCATAAAGTCAGCTCGTCTACTGTCTTGAGGTGGGTCAGCTGACAGGTTTCGCTAACTTAGCCACAATTAGCTCGGATGGCAACATTGCGGAGCTCCTCTCCTCAGCAGAGAAGCACTCTGAGTCGGCCTCGGCTGTCGGGTGGCCGAGGTCGGGTCCAGTCGCCCGCCTGCGGAGCCCGACCGGGCCTGGAGGCTGGGCCGCTGGGTCGGGGGAACCGTCCACCGCGGCGGCGGCGCTGGGCGCCGTGCTGGGTGGGGGGCCCCCGTGGCGGCCCCGGGTTGCCTTTCGGTCCGGGGTTGGATGCTCAAAGCTCTGCTCTGATGGGACCTGCTGCGCTTCGCTCTTCCCTGACACCGTGCTAACTTAGCCACAGTTAGCTCGGATGCTGGAGCCTCTCCCGTCAGCTGCGCCTGCGCCCCGCGGCGCTCCTCGCCCGGCTTGGAGACCTCCAGAGACTCTCGGTGAGGAGAGACTTCCAGGAGCGCCCCCCCCCCCCCCCCCCCCACCCCGCAGCCCGCGCGCAGTGCGCCTCCGCTGGGCACCGGAGCTACGCAGCCTCCCGGCGACTCAGACGCCCGGGTGCTTTGACAGCCGAGGCCGACTCAGAGTGCTTCTCTGCTGAGGAGAGGAGCTCCGAAACGTTAGCATCCGAGCTAATTGTGGCTAAGTTAGCACGGTGTCAAAGAAGAGCAAAGCGCAGCAGGTCCCATCAGAGCAGAGCTTTGAGCAGGCAACCCGGGGCCGCCACGGGGCCCCCCACCCAGCACGGCGCCCAGCGCCGCCGCCGTGGTGGACGGTTCCCCCGACCCAGCGGCCCTGTAAGACTGAGAATACAACTACAAAATGACACTTGTATTATACTGTGTAACAAGTGTGAGTATTTTAAACATTCATTCAACCTTTGTTTAAATCTTGAGGCAACAATGGCGGCCGGTAAATTTTGGAATCTAAATTTACCATGCCGTTTGTAAATACAAATTTCTTTGCCAAAGATTCAAGGCAGCACCGCTTAATACAAACAGTCTTTATAAGTGAAGCAACCCTTTCAGGTGGAGTAACCCTTTAAGCCAGTGTGTGTTGTGTATTGTCTCGTGCTGGAATCTTACCGAGCATGACAAGCCTTGGAGTGCTCGGCAGAGGAAGCTGGGCCTCAGCATCTGCCTGGGTAGAAGTTTCCTGCAACACAATGTAAACAAAAAGCACAATTACAAATTACAGGTCTCAAAAAAAAATCCCCCCAAAATCTGATGTGGTTGTAATACAAAAAAATTACTTACATCAGCCAAGAGGAAAAGGGCATCTTCCTTTTCTTTGAAGTGTGCAATCATGACCAGTATTGAAGCAAGTCCAAGATCCACGTCCTCCATCTGTCTCTGAAGGTGTTGAAGGACTGTCTTCACTTCCTTTTTCCATTTAAGAAGCTGACTTTTGAAATACTTCAGCACTCTGCTCCCTGTTGCAGCAAGTGATTCTCGTAGTCTTAATTCAATGTCAATTCCCGTCAGTGTGCAAAAGTGCTGTAGTAAAAACTTCTGTACAAACAGGAATGCCATTCTTTCTGTAAGTCTGACATTCGGTGGAGGAGTTGCATTAATATCACGACGCTGTTGCAATGATGTCATGAGCTCACTGACTCGCCTGTGATCTGCACCTCTTTGTCCTTCTTGGGAATAAATAGTCAATAGCTCTCTTTTTTTTTCAAGAAGAGAGACTCTATTTTCTCCTTCTGGTAGCTCTGAGGGCTGCCAGTTCACACATCCACAGCTATCCATTTTGGCCCATTTTTTTGACGGTCCTGGTAGGTCTTCATCCAAGGCATGAACCAGTTGTTTTGGTTTTCGAAGTCTGGCTAGTGTGTTGTCTCGGTTTAAAAACTCAATCCTTGTTCTCAGTTGTTTACTTAAGGTGTAATATCCATGGCCCATTCGTTCTCCCTCTTCTGTTCTGTCTTCAAAAGACTCGGGGTATTTATCTACAATGATCTTAGCCAGTTCAGCACACTGCCGAAATGGGGGGTTCAAACTAATTTCTCTTATTGCTTCTGCAATAACTCTCACCATATGCCGTCTATCTGCTGCTTCAGGTCTCTTCCCCTGTGCAAGACAGTGTCTCAAACTCTCATGTCTTTTCTCCCATGGCACACAAAATGTAGATACCCAGGTGCTGTTCTGCAGAAACAGGGCTTGTAGGTCCCAATGAAAACTCTGAATTGGATGTGGTCTTCGGATCCAGTACAGGCACAAGAGTCAAAATTACATCATGTTGAGAAGTCCCATTGGTACAGTCGGTTTGTTGAGTGTTGTGTTGTGCATCTGAAAAAGAAAGAAAGCACTAGGGGTGTCCTCAGATAGTCGACGATTCGACGATTCGTTGGAAGGGGCCTGATTCGACGGCCAATCACGCAGTCGAAGCATCGAAAAAATGTGGTTATTAAACGAGGACCGTTCCATCACAGCTGTATGGGGGTGCGGAATGACTGATTCTACATAGAACTGCTTGGTTTTTTTCCCCAAATAAACATGATATAAAGCCTATTTGATATACATGTTAGCCTATCAAATACACTGTGGAAAAATGTACTTAACTTGTAGTTTTATTCAATACTCTATTTACTGTTTGTGGATGAACCACCATGGTGAGTGGCACAATCCGATTTTGCGCAGAGCTCCGTCACAGAGCAGCGTCTCGGTGGTGATTTGGCTGAACTTTAAAAGTCTTACAATGTCGGGGAAAAAACAGAACTTCCAGACCAAGTCAAAGATGATCCAAAAAAAGTCAAATGCAGATTGTGTCCTTTCATATCACTTCACAACAACATGGCTTTCCACCCTAAACGGGTCAGTAGCCAGATAACTGGGCTATTAAAAGACGGTTCTGTTACTCAATTCTCATTTTTAATGCTGACTTTTATTTCGTTTAATTGTAATATTTTAGGTTATTATTTAGGGGTGGGACTCGATTAAAAAAATTAATCTAATTAATTAGGGCCTTTGTAATTAATTAATCTCAATTAATCGCATATCGATATTTGACCCGAGATCAGTGAGAACCTTTCTTTTTCTAATGGATTTTGGTATAGTGAATCAATATAGTGATACATAAGCTTAAGCAACAAAACACTGTTCATTTTTTCAGCAGGGAAGGAGGAATTTAACCAAGACAAATAAACCAATACACATTGATTAGTGCAACTTTTGTTGGGCTGGGCGAGGGTCCTTGAAGTAGTCGGAGTGACGTCCTCTTCAACTCTAGCTGTATGCCAGGCTTGCGTGTTGGCCGCTGCAGCGACAGGCTTAGCATTCAGATGATATAGCAGGCTCGATGTGCTGCGATGGTACGCAAATTCTTTGCTGCACAATATGCATACAGCTTTGGTTTTATCCACGCTGCCATCCGCTGGCTTTTTAAATCTAAATTTTCTGTGCACGAGACCAAGTAGTGCGCTGTCGTCGGGAGCAGTGTTGCCAACTCCCCAGTAAGGAAAGTCACTATTGGCTGTCCTAAAAGTCGCCAGAAGTCACTAGATGAGGTCGTTACCTAATTTGCAATTTGCATGTAATTGTAATGGCCGCTGTAGGAGAGAGGAATAACGTCATGGGAGAAGCAAAATGTGAGTTAAAAAAACACCCTAAATATGTTTAGAACTACAAATGAATTTTCCTCTGTTGATTCTTGGTTTGTCAGCAAGTGAGCAGCGGCGTATTTGCGCACACGCGATCCATTTGAAGTGTGGAGGAGTGGTGTGGGTCTGCTCTCTGCTCTGACTGCAGCAGGGGGCGCTGCTGAGACTGGCCGCCTGTGAGTGCTTTGGGACGGGGGAGGGGCTCACGCAGCACCGCAGCTCATTGAGGACAGCAGCTGCAGAGCGAGACGTCCTGTCACGTCTCCAGAGCTCCAGAAAAAGTCGCTAAATTTGTTGCTAGTCGCTTTTGACAAAAAAAGTCGCCAGGAGGCTTTGGAAAGTCGCCAGATTTAACGAGAAAGTCACCAAGTCGGGAGCTGTTTCGTTGTGGTGTCACAGCGAAATATGTCCGGGTGAAACTCGTCCGGTGACAAACGTTCCGCGACAATTTGCGATCATTTTTTTATCGCGTTAAAATTTCTGTAATTAATTAATCGTAACTAACGCGTTAAAGTCACAGCCTTATTATTATTATATTATTATTTTTATTTATCTAAAAGGCTAATTCTATTTAATTTAGTGTTTGTTTTTGCATGGACGTTGCGCTGCGAAACAGACCGACACAGTGCAATTAAGCCTATTTCATTTAATTTGAGTAGATAATGTGAGAAACTGTTTAGCCAAAAACTGTGAGCTAATCTGCAGAGATTATAGATATAAATAAATGACATGCTTTAGCCCGTTTGTTAGAAGAGGGTTTAGTTCTGGACATTTGAACTATACTTGATTTGTTTGATGTTTAGAGTCACCGACACTTTGTTCCAGTCTGTGTTTCAGTGTGGAGGAAAAAAATAAGTGTTGTTTTACCTGGCTGCGCTGGTTTTTGTTTTTTTTTAAATTATTTGTATTTTTTATTATTATTAGTGCAATCAGGGCCGGCTGTGGGTACAGGCGCCCGACGCTCCGTGTGCTGTGTGAGCGCCGCTCTGCGCTGTGCTGCGCTGCTCCGACTCCCGTGTAGGCACGCTCTGCAGCCCCCCCCAGCTCCGCCAAACAAGATGACAGATTCGACTATCAGTCGACTATTGGCAGAATCGGACGAATCACATTCGACTATGGAAATTCGTAGTCGGGGAACCTCCAGAAAGCACACACCAGCTGCTGCCATAATCCAAGGCTACATACTTAAGAAAGCATATACATCTTATTTTGATTCACGGGTATGAAATTCAAATTTGGAGACAGCTGTATTTTGTTAAATAGCTTTGGGTACTCAACTGATATTCTTAGTACAACATAGTTTACCTCTTCTCTTGAATGAACGCAACAGTTTCCTGCAATCCACTGGTGACAGGAGATGTGTCAACTCATCTTCATTCATGAATTCCATGTCACCAGCTGTTCTCACCCCCATCTCTGACAAATGTTGCAGAATCATCTCCAGTGTTTCATTTTCCAGGAAGGGGAGGATGCTTTTAATGGCAGCGTCCATTATACTTCCCCTGAAAAAACAGCATGATGCAGTACAATTACATCAAGCTGACACAGTGTATACAGGGGCAGTGGGTAATGGTCAACAAGGCATCCACATCAACACAAGCATAATGAGCCTGTGTGTTATTCTGCAGAATGTGAACACCAAGATCCAATGCTGGCACTGACTGACATTTTTCACAAACAAAATAAACTTTCTCATGGCTGACCAGCAGCAGAACAGTCCTACCAAGCTCATAACCACTGTCACTAACACCGCGGACGACAGCCATTCCTTTCCGGTATGCAGTACCTTTGTATGTGACAGAACCTGTTTCTACTGCATTTTGTTTTTGAACCCCTCTTAGTCTAACAGCTTCTTGAATGGCTCCATTGTAGACTTGATCATCAAATTCAGTGCCATGGCTCACTGGAAGAATGGGGGGAACAAGCTCCCTGTGTGTAAATAGGCTTGTAGCAATTGATGCCTCTCTGCCAAAGTGCTACAGGGGTTTTTGAAATTATGGAGTTTCCGTACACACTGTTTAAAATGTGTGTTTAATTTCAAAGTGTAGAGTCCAGAGGCGAATGAGCGGGCCAAACTTTAGTATGAGGTCTGGGTAGTGGAGGGGGAAGTGATGCTTTGGCCTTAACGGTTGGTCTGGAAAAGCTGCTGCTCTGGACTCCAAATATTCCTCAACAAGTACCTTCAGATAGGCTACTTGGTTGGTCTTGGTCTGATCTTGGGAGCACACACAATTTCAGCTATCTCCCTTAGCTTGACACACAACTGCCAAACTTGGTCTTCAAGAGGATTCTTGATACGAGTACCGACAAGGACAGGGAGAAGACGTAGCAAGCACCAATTCTGTGCTGCACTTCCTGCCAACTTTTTTCCATCAGCTCTAACCACACGAGGGCGGTTAATAGCATCACGACCCTTGAATTTTACCTGAGAGATCCTCCTGTTTAACTGCACAAATGTAAAGTGATTCCCAATGGACACAAGATGTTTGAGATACAGTTGAAGATCTACAGACACAACACCCTCAAAGAGATCATGTCCGACACATGGTGGAAGCCCTGGTTGACAGACATGGTAATGTTCCAAAGAATTAAAAATGGAGTCAAATTTTACTCCATCTACACTGTTTTCAGATCCCTCAGACAACTTCTCCACACTGCGCCTGTAGTTTTCGACTGTCCTTGCTGGGCCTAGCTTTGTAGGTTCATGTGTAAATCTGTCCCTGGTTGTAAGGCAGTATCTGCAAAAGTTTACACTCCTGCTCAAGTTCTCTGTGAAGCCTCCAAGTGAATGTGATCCCAGGTTGTCACCGACAATGGCAATTACAACCCCCTTCACAGTCTCACCTGTTTGCAAGGGAATGCCAGACTGCTCAATATCTTTTAAGTCTCTCACAAGGGAGGAGAACACTGTTTCTTGTCCAAAAAACTGATAATCAGACTCCCTGCAAAGCAGGACGAGCTGCATTGGGTCAGTGGATGACCGGTTCTGAGGCAGTATCTCACCCAATGTCATGTACACAGCTAAGAGTTTGTGTTTCTTTTTGCCAGATCCAAGATGATTCACAACTTCAAAGGCATCTTGATACGATATAACTGATATTGGGGAAGGCGACTCTTTTAAAAGGGTGTTTTCTTTGAAAGTCTTACCATCCCTCACATCCTCCAGCACATTTGGATCTTCTGGTATGGGCTTTTTTGAGACATTATATTGGTCTCTCACTGATGGAAGGCTCATCGAAGCTTTTAAAGTCTCTTTAACTGGGACATACTGGAAAAACTGCTCTTTGCCAGCAGCATCCAAACCTAGACGAACTTGTATGGGTTCAATATAACAGAAATTTTTCTTAAAATATGTCTTTCTTGTTGTATCTGATCTGAACAAACCTTCATTGTACATTTTCAATAGGTTCTCTTTCGACAGTCCATCTATGATATGAGAGACCGTTTCAACAGGGATTTCAAGCTTTAGCAGCTCTTCCCGAAGTCTAACAAACATTTGAGACATTGTATTTGTGCATACTTCTTGAAACTCCTCTATCAGAGTGGATATTGTGGATGCAGGTAAAAGCATCTTTGACTGCATTCTCATGTAAAAGAGTGGCAAATTGGTAAGAAAAACATCTCTGTCTTTCTCACCATCACCTAAAGAATCCCCAGCCTCAGGACATTCTGCAGTCTCTGTCATGTCATCATCCACAGCGTCATCATGCCAGCCTACATCCTGTTTGTCTGTGACTCCATCTTTACCAGCCACAAAGTCCTTGGCATGTTTCCTGCTTACGTGTGACGTGAAGGAAGATGTGACACTGAAGCACTTCTGACAAGCACTGAAAGGGCAAACAATTTTGTCTCCATTCCTCATGTGCGACTTTAAATGCTCACAAAGACTTGAAAAATGCGAGGATTTAAAGGCACATTTCTCAACCTCACATTTCAAATTGACACATTTGTTTGATCGAGCTGGTTTGGTTTTTTTGTGGTGTCGGAACATGTGTGTCTGTAATGCGCATAATGTCCTGAATTTACAAGGACACTTGGAAATCCCACAGGGAAACCTGAAGTTTGCCTGGTTTCTGTGCACTTTGATGTGCTTGATACATGGCGTGACTGTGTCGGTAGAGAAATGACATTGTTTGCATTGAAAAAGCATGTTTTTTGAAAATCACTGCATTTCTGTGTATAGTCAAAATAAATGTTTTGGTATTGCAGCTACACATCCTTTAAAAACATGGCCAAACGACAAAAAAGAACCATCAATCTTAACACAGTTTAAAATTCTAAAGTTAAAAATCTTATTACTGTTAGATTGAATTTGCTGCCGCAAGTCAGGAGAGCACACGTCACGCTGGGTAAAAGCCTTACCGTTCCATGTTTTGTTTGGCCCGCTTCGGTTTTTCAGTTCTCTCTCAGCCGCTGAAAACAGAAAAAGAGTAATGAACAGTGGTGCCAACTCCTCACTAAGCAAAGTAGCTGTCCTAAAAGTCGTGATTGTAAATGTAACAGGGGTTTTAAGAGAGGAATAGGCCGTGGGAGACAAAAAAGCGAGTAAGAACCCTAAATATGTGTGGAACTTGAGGCTGTGAGAATCAAATGCAGTGATTTAGTGTGACAGTGTTAAATTAACATTTTCTACACTAAATAAATTGCAATTAATATTTTAACATATTTGTAACATTTACATCCTGCTCTGTAAGTTGGGACTGGATCAACAACACTTCGCAAATGCGCAAATCATTTGCCGTCTGGACGCTGACGGGTGACGGCCCGAACGCACTGGACGCGGAAGCTGATCGCCTCCCATGTTAACCTGTGTGACTGCCCGCACACAACGCGCAGGTCCGATCTGCTTGATCCAGCTTGACAATTGGCGCTCTCACCGCTCGCGGCTCGCGTGAAAAATAGAACGAAGCGGAGCGGGCGCGCTGCAGGGCGCGAGCCGCGGCGCCCGCGGCGCTCCCCTGCGTGTTGTGTGCGGGCAGTCACATAGGTTTACGGCCCGAACGCACTGGACGCGGTAGCGCCGCGCACGGCGCTTCTGATCGCCTCCCATGTTAACCTATCTGACTGTCCGCACACAACGCGCAGGGGAGCGCCGCTCGCGCCCGGCAGCGCCGCTCCGCTTCGTTCTATTTTTCACGCGAGCCGCGAGCGCCGGGAGCGCCATATGTCAAGCTGGATCAAGCAGATCGGACCAGACAGGAAGTCGGAAACAGAAAAGGCAAGAGAATCCGGTCAGTTTTCAAAATAAAACAAATTAAATGAGGATTAGTTACGGTTTTGCTCGTCCGTCTATAATTTGTCACTTGGGTCTCATCACAAGAGAGATGGACACACAAACAGACATACGCACGTACACACCCAATCAAACACACACACACACACACACACACACACACACACACACCACAGCGACAGAGATTCACGTGATGCAGAAAAAAAAGGACAGGAGGAGGAAAAGTCTCTCCACAGGTCACCAACACACACACATCCATCCTGGCAGAGCGAGACGGAGGGAACAAACGTGAAAACCGAGAGCAGCCGGATCAGCCGAGTGCTGCTGACGTGTGACCAGCGGAGAGCGCAGGCAGCAGATACGCCTCGCGCCTCCGCTAACATGGGAGGCGATCAGAAGCGCCGTGGCGGCGCCACCGGGTCCAGTGCGTTCGGGCAGTGAGACTGCAGCCCTTTGGGACAGGGAGGGGCTCACGGCAGCACCCGCTGCTCCAGACCGAGACGTGCGATCACATTACGGTCTCCAAATCACCAGACAACGTGTCTGCACTTATCGCTAGTCGCCTTTAACGCAAGAAAGTCACCAGGATAATTAGGACATTTGCCATATTTAACGAGAAAGACGCCGAGACAACAGTGAAATTTACCGTATGGACAGAGCTAACGGTGCTAACGAGCTAACGCGCGCGCGCGAACACGGTTTAACGCGGTTAGCACGCTTAAATCTAACGTTTATCCAGTAACGTTACTAAAGGGCTACTCTCTTAAATTTATCAATGACTGTAAAAACCGAACTCAGCAAAATTTCATTAGCAAGTAGTTTGCTAAAGTTCAATACGCTAGCTTACTGGCTCAGGACCGCATATCTTTTCTTCTCTCTCGGTTACTGTTGGACACACCAGACAATTACCTGAAGAAACTCGATATAAAATTCTAAAATACTGAATTGACTTACCTGCTGAAGTCACAGACCAAAAAAAAATTAGATTAATTCCAAGTAAGGTCCAGAAAACGACTTTCAACTTAAAATTGGCAGCCATCAGCAGACACCTGTTAAACTCCGGAGAATCGTAAAAAGGCGCCGGCTCCTCCTCCTTTGCGTGACTCAGAAAATTTGAAAAATTAAAAATGCTCAGAATTACTGTAATGTGATTCACAGTCAAAAGTTATTTACTATAAATGTATCCTCTCAGTAAATTTTACTCATGATGCATTGCAGATGTACAACAACTTACAGCAGGTTCTACAGTAGCTGTTTGGTCACTTTACAGTAATATTACTGTAAAAACTACAGAACCTTGTTACAGTGTAGTCCTGAGTCTCTGAGTCCTGGGCAGGGCCAGATGTCGGCGTCAGGTCCGCTCAGCGTGAAAACAATGCTGAGCTGCTTCCTGGCTGTCCAGGGTCTCGTCCACAGCGAGTCCGTCCCTCCAGGTCAGACTGTAAACCAGGACTACTACAGGAAGTCCTCAGACGCTCCGTGAGGATGTGAGGAGGAAGCAGAGCGTCGTGGCGGAGTGGAGCCGGTTGATCCACCACCACAGAGCGCCAGCGGACACGGCGCTGCGCCTCACGCCGTTTCTGGAGGAGAATGAGATGAATCTCCTCTCCCATCCGCCTGATTCTCCAGATGAAGCCTCCAGGGACTTTTTCTTGTTCCCAGGTTGAAGAAGCAGCTGAAGGGACAGCGGTTTGCAGATGTGGAGGAGGGGACAGGAAAATCGCAGCCGGCCCAGAATGACTCTACGCACCGGTCTGACGACGCAGTGGTGAAGTGGGAGGCACGGCTGGAGCGCTGCAGTAATGCGGATGGAGATTATTTTGAAGGCGACGGTGATGTTTTATTTTGAAATGTCAGAAATAAAAAGTTACAGTCAAATTCCGGGAACTTTTGGGTACGCCCTCGTATGTTGTTCACCTCGCGTTACTTGGCGATGTAAACGCCACGTGGTGTCAGAAGAAAACTGGATTTGAGCAACGGAACATCGGACGTGAGAGAGGAGAGCCGGAGAGCGCATCGCCACGGCAAAGTTTGCTCGACCGGAGCAGTGTGACTTCTCAAAGCCGGAAGCATGGCCTGACTGGAAGCTGAGATTCGGCAGCTATCGCACAGCTTCACTGCTTACGGAGGAAGGGGAAAATGTGCAGAGAAATGCATTAATTTATTCTATGGGAGCGGAGGCTGAGCACATATTAAGGCGTTCACCTTCACAGATGCAGCAGATGCAGATAAATACGACATCGTGATGGCTAAATTCGACCAGCACTTCATTCCAAAATGAAACGTTATCTATGAACACACTAAGTTTCACTCCAGAGTTCAACAACCAGGCGAAAGTATGGAGGCATTCGTCAGGAGCTCGCCGACAGCTGTGATTTTGGAGCATTAAAAGAAGAGCAAATGCGGGATCGCACAGTGATAGACAGAATTCGTGATAAACAAGTGTCACAGAAACTGCAAATGAAAAGTGATTTAACATTGAAGACCGCCACTGAAACAGCCAGGCCTTGTCAATTGATCAAGTCACAGAACACGGAGCGGGGGCACTCAGTAGAGCCAGAACAAAAAGTTGCACCAGTTGCAGAGGACGAGCCACCATGGCGCACCACTCAGAGCAGAAACGCCAGTCTCATTTAAAATCGATTCCGGTGCTGACACTTCAATCACGTCTGAAGCCGCACACGACACACTGCGGAGCAAGCCTCGATCAGGGAGGTGAAGAACACCCTTCAGAGTCCAGGTGGCACGCTGGCCACAAAGGGGAAGTTTTTAGCTAAACTAAAAGCCAACATCAGTGGGCAACTGCGAAGTTGCTGCTTCCGTGTGGTTGTAGTTCAAGCTAATGGACTCTATGCACAACTCAACCACTTCCTGAACTTCAGGAGGCTCCTTGTTTCCTGTCTTTCATGATAGGACGAGCTGATTAATGCAGGCGTGTCTGACCTCTGTAACAACAACAGACACACCTGTGGCTTAGAAAATTAAGCTTGATTGTGCAGAAACCCGTCCAATCTGGCAACACAGCTGCTCCGGTCATGGAGCTTTGATTTGTGCAATTTTATGTTGTTTGACTTTCCTACAGTGAGTCAGTACAACATCGTTCATTCTTCTAATGCAGATAATAATTAGGTTGCTTTGTTTGTCATATATCCTACCAGAAGAATAAAAAAAAAACAATGTTAAGACAAAAACGCGACACATATTTTATTTTGAAATCACAGATTTTGAAACATATCTACTTTCCATCTGGCACCGACCTGTTTCTGTTCAGATTCAAGCAGCAGGGCTCCGGAGTGAGGAAACAGGATCCTTGCTGAAAGTTTCCGGTCCGCGGCTCTGTAGCGGCACCAGAATGGACCGCAGCCGCCGGGGCTGCTGGGAGTCCATGTGCATGGTACATTGTCACGCACACAGCCAAACGATTCCTTGGAATCGAGACATGAGGGACCGGTTCTCCATTCCCATCCCTACTTATCAGGTTCATGAAATTTAACCCAGTCGCAGAAATATGTTCCAGGAAAACACCCAAACGCGCTGTCTGGGCAACCCCAGGCAGACACCGGTCCGGGTGACGTAGAAGCGGAGGTGAAGGCATACCTGGACTCCGTTGAGGACGACCTGAGAGTGAGGAAGCCGGTCATCGAGCAGATTAAAGACCAAACAGGAAGAGATGCTGAACTCCAGTGTGTTCTCAGGTGTGTCCAAAAGGGGAGGCCGGTACACTTGAAGAGTGTAGCTGTCGGAGCAAGCTCCTACTTCACAGATCGTGAATCACTCAGTGAGGCCAGTGGATTGCTAGGGATCGTGATCCCTCGCAGTCTGAGAGACTACCTGTTGCAGAAGGTTCACGAGGGTCACCAAGGCCTTTCCAAGTGCCGAGAACGGTTCAGTGGCGCTGTGTGGTGGCCAGGTATCGCCAGTGATGTGAAAAAGCCTCTGATGTCATGTAAACATCTACAGACCGAGCCAGAACAGAGAACCGTTGAGCTCCACACCATTGCCAGATCTACCGTGACAAAAGCTCGCAGCTGACCTGTGTGAGTTCAAAGGTCGTCACCACTGAATCGTGATGGACTGCTTCTCCAGATGGCTCGAGATCCTAGACTTACTGTGATGGCAGGATTTCATGGGCGTGCCGCCCTGGCTGTGTAACTCACCCTCACCCATATAGACACACCTTGTTTGTGGGGTAACTGGGAGTATGTTTAGTTTATGTTGTGTTGTGAAGAATTAGGTTTGTTCAAAGGTTACCATAGCTTATTATATTTGGATTGGCCAATCAATTTAATCATCATCTTCACTCTTATTCGGTATTAACGTTTTCCCATCATTGCATCTTTTTCAGTCGTCATTAAGTTATGGTGTGTTAAAGGGGAGCGGTTAATTAGTTTCTTTTCTGTGAGTGTGGGGGTTAATTAGAGCACCTGTGGGGAAACGATAAAGAGGGAGGTGTGGCTGCAGGTGGGAGAGACTCCTCCAGAGCTCGGAGCTGGAGAGGCAGGTGAGGGAGTCTCCGTGAGGAGCTCTTCCTGTGTGCCTGTATGTTTGCCTGTCTTGTGAACGGCTGATTCCAAAATAAAGATCTGCTTTCTGGAACGAACCCGGGATTTCTCGCGCCTGTCTTGTGAGTCGGGACATGCCACTTACCAAAGACAAATTCAGAAACTGTCATACAGAAGCTGAAAAGCATCTTCACACGCTACGGGATTCCAGAGGAGCTCATGACAGATAGCAGTCCTCAGTCCACAGCCGAACAGTTTGAAAACTTTACAGCTGAGTCAGACTTCCAGCCCGTTACTTCGAGCCCTCATTTCCCACAATCCAGCGGCAAGGCCGAACGAGCTGTGAAGACGGCAAAGTGGGTTCTCAAGCAAGACAACCCTCACTTAGCTCTCACGAGCTACCGCTCTACACCAACAGAGCCAACTAGGCAAAGTCCCGCCAAGTTGCTGATGGGTCGAGAAACCCGTACAACACTCCCTGTGCTCGAAGAGAGCCTGCGGCCAATGTGGCCGGATCTAGAGGCTGTCAAGAGAAACGACGCAAAAGCAAAACAGTCCTACGAGAAGTACTACAACCGCAGGTACTCCGCCAAGCCTCTACCACCACTCTCCATTGCTGAGAAAGTCAGACTGAAGATGGACGGAGAAAAGGCTTGGACAACACCAGCGACTGTGCAGCGCCGGGAGGCTGCGCCGCGTTCCTTCACACCGCGACGGAACCGGCGCCGCATCCGGCTGGTCAACCAGGAGCTGTCAAAGCCGCAACAGATGGATGTTCCTCAGCCGACGGATCGAGATGGACAGCGAGAGCCAGCAGAGCAGGACTTATCCGCCGCCAGTGCTTCTGCCGATGCCCCCGGTTCCCCTGAACACCCAACTCCAGCCGTCACCAGGTTTGGTCGGACTGTTAAACCAAACCCCAAGAATGTTAGTTAGTTGAGATGATGGACAAAAAGGGCAGAATAAATCCCCTCTCATCTCAAGGGACTGTGGTAGTCTACCCACACCCTTAGTGAGAAAAAAAGAAAAAAAGGGAGGTTAAAAACTTTGTAAGACTGTTTTCTTTTGTTGGGTATGTTGACTGTTTTGTTTGATAAGTATAGGCTGAGGTGCAGTGGGTATTCATGGGTCAGATTATAGTTGAAGTTGTTCCGACAGTTAATGTTTGTATAGTATACGCCTACTATACATGAAAAGGGGGTGGAGCCTGTCATGCAGAGTGAGAGTTGCATATTATCACCTGCCGCTCATGTGTGACGCAGCCGGCAGTTCCTTGATGCGCGCAGCGTGAGATACCGGGTCGGTCCGCCCAGCAGTCTGTTCGAGTCACGTATGTCGAGTCTCTTCCATAAACAGCTCGTTAGAAATATGTCGTCCACCTCGCTCCTCCTCTCCTCCTGTGCACACAGGGCGGGTCTGGAGGCGATGGCGTGACGCTGCCCCGGCCCTCCGGCCTCCGGCCTCCACCCGCCTGGATCCTCCACTAAAGCTCTTGAGACCGGCTTCCTTAGACGCTTCTGGACATTAAAGACGGTTCAAACAATCAGCAGCTCAGCGCTCTGATGCTGGTTAATCTGCTGCAGGGAGGAACCTTCAGACAAGCGTCCAAGTCAAACGGAGGGATTCCACCGCAGGAGGTCAAACAAGGCGACTCGGAAAAACAGAGACGCTGGAATCACAAAGAATATCGAAGCATTAAAGCACTTTATAATTCATGCTATGGCCGTTCAGAAACGCTGATTCTCCCCGATCCCCAGGACGACCACAACAGCTGCACCCACAGTTAAGGACGGAGGAGGGGGGGTGGGGGTGGGGGGGGGGGGGGGATGGAGGAGGAGGAGGAGGATGGAGGGAGAGGGAGGAGCAGATCCACTCGGCCACTGGATCCTTCATCTCTGGTCGACAACCAGCAGCCGACAGGAAGTTCAGAAAAAACACCAGAGAGTCTGAAACATGAGTCAGGGCCTAAATCCATCCATCATCCATCCATCATCCATCCATCATCCATCATCCATCCATCATCCATCATCCATCCATCCATCCTCCAACATCCATCCATCCATCAACCATCCATCATCCATCATCCATCCATCATCCATCCTCCGTCCATCATCCATCCATCCATCCATCATCCATCCATTATCCATCCATCATCCATCCATCATTCATCCATCATCCATCATCCATCCATCATTCATCCATCATCCATCATCCATCCATCCATCCATCCATCATCCATCCATCCATCCATCATCCATCCATCCTCCAACATCCATCCATCCATCAACCATCCATCAATTAGTCAATCCATCCATCCATCATCCCTCCATCAATCATCCACCCATCATCCATCCATCAACCATCCATCAATCATCCATCCATCAGTTCATGAATCCATCCATCAATCCCATCTGATCTGGGGTCTGGGGGTGATCCGGTCTGAGCGTCTGGTCTGGGTCTGATCTGGGGTCTGGGTCTGACCTGGTCCTGGCCTGACCTGGGCCTGCTCCCGGGCCGCCCTCAGGCTCACTGAGGATGAGAACCATGGAGGGTGAATGACGGCGGGGATCTACTCCCGCAGCCCCGGAGGTCCTCGTGGCGGCGGCCGGAGCGGCGCAGGAAGATCCTCTCGGCAAATATTTGAGCGCAGCGTCGTTTGCACAGAAGATCCCGACCGGGCCAAGATCAACAGGGTCCGGCTGTTTGCTCCCCGCTCCCTCGGGCCCTGTTTCAACATTTGCGGAGATTTCCCCGAGTCCAGCCCGCCCCGCCGCCGCGCCGCCACCGTATAAAGACACCCGGCGCCGGTCCGGCCGCAGTTTGAAGCCGCAGCTGATTCTCGGACATCATGCTGCCAGGATTCAGCAGCCGGCTCTGTAAGTACCCTCCAGACTCCAGGCCCTAGAACCGCACTCCAGGCGCCGGACCAGAACCGGAGCAAACACAGCCGGGTCGATCCGGCACCGACCCGACGGAGAACCGCAGACAGAAGAGAATATCCTTCCTAATGAGATGAAGACATGAACAGACAGAACTCGTGAGAAAATACAGAAGAAAACAAATGAATTAATACGTTTAAATTAAAACCGCAGCAAAATAAATAGAATTCATGCAAAGTGGAACAAAACATAAATACAGCTGAAATTAAATCTCAGGAAAAAAAAAAAAAAAACAAACTCAGGAGACTAAAATACCATCAGATGAGATCTGATAAATTCTAAAGAAGTTCAAAGAATACCAAATATAAGCAATATATCAAAAGTAATGATAATCAATAACCCATAAAATATATCAATCACACCATTTAACATGAAGACTGAAAATCACTGAGAGGAGAACGACAGCAGTGGAGCCAATAAAGTGAGATATAATAAAAAAGTAAAATCAGCAAGAAAACGAGATGAAAGATAAAACGACACTGAAATGAAACGAAAGGAGAGTAAAAAGAAACGGAGAGCATGAAATCAGGACTTTAACTAGAAGATCAGATGAAAGAAGAGATGAGGATCAGCCAGACAGCTGAAGGACGAAAACCTTTCTGACATTTGAAAACAAAAATCCTCAAAAGAAACATTTTAAAAAGAGGATGGAAATGAAAAAAAATCACCTAAAAAATAAAATATAAGGATTGATATCAGTGCGGAAGAGAAGAGCGAGAGACGAACAGACGTCCACTTCAGTGACGTGAGGACGGAAAGACGCCGAGACTGATGGAGAGGACGACAACGTGACGCCGAAGGTAAATCGAACCAAGAGAAGCTTCCAGATGGAGAATAAATCATCTGTTACTCAGAGGAAAAAAACGATCTGATTAAATATTTTTAAAAATCTGTCAATAAGGATCAGGAAGGAGAATGAGGACAAAAAAATGACATTAAAATGATCCGTTAGAAATGTGGAATGAATGCAGCAGTTCTGGAGGAAAGAGGCAGAAAGAGAGCAAATAAAACCGAATTTAAAAAAACGAAGAAGCAACAAGAAAATCACAAAACAGAAGGAAAGAATAAAAACAGTAGAAAGAAAAATCATCCTGAGAAGACGAGACGAGGCTGAACTCTCAGCAGCGGCGCCCGTCTCCGCGCAGTTTGCATGTTTCCCCTTGGCACGCGCGCGCGAGTGTGTGTGTGTGTGTGTGTTTCTCCTCACAGCACCAAACTATGCATGTGAGTGTGGTGGCATCGAGTGTGACGGACTGGAGACCTGTCCGGGTGTAGCCGTCCCCACGCACAGTTACCATAGTTACCACAGGTGCTACAGGATGAAGTGGTATAAATTATGGATTCAAGCAGAATGTGTAGATGACATTATCACACACACACACACACACACACACACACACACACACACACACACACACACACACACACACACACACACACACACACACACACACACACACACTGCGCCTGCTGCCGCTGACCTGCTGCTTGTCGTTCTTCCTCCAGGGCTGCAGGCGGCGCTGCTGCTCCTGATTGCAGGTGAGGACTTGCTGCTTGTTTTGACCCAGAGGTCAGAGGTCAGAGGTCAGGGAGCAGCAGCCTGACCCCTGAGCTGTGGCAGACGGCGTTGACGCCGAGAGCAGTGGGGAGCAGGGGCTGCTGGGGTTTTTTTTGTGAATGTGGACAGACTAACGGTGTCCTGTCCTGTCAGTCCCGGAGACCAGGTCTCGGCAGATCAGCAGTGTGACCTGCGAGGGCTCCCGGGCGCAGCTCAAATGTGGTAAGACCTCCTCATTCCCACCCCGACCGCACCGCGACCCCACCCGTCCGGCCTCCGGTGTCTCAGCCGCGTCCTCCGCCGTGTCTCCAGGGTCAGGACAGGTCATCTCCGTCGTCAAAGCCAATTACGGACGTCTGGACGCAACCAAGTGTGCAACCGGGAGGCCCAGATCTCAGACCGCCAACACCCAGTGCTCCAACCCTGCACGGAAGCTGTCCCTGATGTGCGTGACGTCCTCTGAGTCCGGACGTGTCTCGTCCCGCCCGTACTGACTGTCCACGCCTCCGTCCACAGCTGTAACGGGAGAGCCAGCTGCAGCATCGGCGCCACCAACTCCGTGTTCGGAGACCCGTGCCGCGGAACCTACAAGTACCTGGAGGTGGACTTCGTCTGTAAGAGTGAGTGATCATTGTCCTGGTGGGTTCTGTCCTGGGGGGTGTCAGGGATCCCAGTCCTGGACGATTGCAGGACGGGACCAGACCTTCAGAGCTCGGGAGACCCGACAAGAACCGTCTAGATCCCAAAACTAAAGCTTCTGCCGAAAGGCCATGATCCAGGACGACTCTTTACACTGTCAAAGCTGAACAGACGGGACAGGAATGTGTCTCATTGTCAGGATAAAACGTTTCATTATGAATTTAACAACTTCTGTGGTTTCTTAGAACGTCAAAAGAGGAATGGTCAGAGGAAGAGTTTGACCTGCGAGGGAAGAACAGCTAAACTCCGATGCGGTAAGACCCTCTTGGTTCTTCTTTGTCCTCAACATTTCACGCCTCTGGTCTCCCCTGTGGTGTAAGCTGCATCCTCCATGGTCTCCTCAGGTGCTGGAAGGGTGATCTCCGTCGTCAAAGCCAACTATGGACGTCTGGACAAGAGGAGGTGCTCCAGAGGAAGATCGAGGGCTCAGCTTGGAAACGTTCGCTGCAAGAATCCTGCAAAGAAAGTAGCTCAGAGGTAAGAGATGTTCTTTCACTGCGTCCTCAGGCTGACATGTCTCCTCCCACCTGTATTCACTCCCCACATCTCAATCCACAGGTGTAACGGCAAGAGAAGGTGCAACCTCAAAGCCAGTAACTCCGTGTTTGGAGACCCATGCCGTGGCACCTACAAATACCTGGAGGTGGATTTCGTCTGTAAGAGTGAGTGACTCCTTGTCCTGTTACTGCCTCCTAAACAGATTCCCTGTTTCTACAAACTCTCAGCACTGTATAAACACAGTTACCAGTTATTCCTGGAAGATGCTTTGGACTCAAGGAGGTTGGGTTCCAGGAACACCAATGGGAATCCTTGTGTTCCACCATGTTTGTTACTGAAAGTTTAAGACGAACACAGAAGTCTCGCAACACCAGACCTCCACATGATGGACCAGGAAAACTCTTTCTCCACATCGTCCACTTTGGTCTCTCTGTTTCAGTTCTTGTCAGGTTTTGTCTTCTGGTCTCGTTGACCAGCAGGGGTACAAAATCTCCACAACAGATAAAACTCCAAATGGGTTTTCCACCAGCAGGGGGCAGAAGGGAGTTCCCACAGCTGGCTAACAGCAGTTGGATGGAGACTGGCTCCTGGGGAACTGTCTGTGTCCTGGTCTGGTGCTGAGTGTGAAGGGGGGCCAAACAGATCGAGCAGGGCCTCTTGAGTCCAGCACCGACTCTGGCTGGTTCCCCGCTCCACCCCATAATATTTCATGTTCCGTGACCCTCATTCAGCTGCAAACGCTCAACCCTCTGTGGCTCCTGGCTCTCATGAGACCCGGGCTGAAGTCCAACTCCCACCAGGAAGAACCGGCCTGTCTCCAGGGTCGGCGTCAGTCGTCCCAGTCCTGGACGGGGTCAACGTGTAGCTCTTCTGTTTCAGAGTGAAATTTTGGACATCTTCTCCTTCCTTAAAACATCAGACCTTCCGACCAGAAGTGGTCCTACAAGGACCATCATAGTCCCAACAGTCAAGCTCTGCTGGTTTTCAGACTGCAAGACTTCGGCCACAAGTCCAGGATCCAGCAGGGCTTTTTTTAATTATCATACTCAGTGCAAAAAAAACCCCCAAAAAACAAGACAGTGTTTTCAGGTCCGCCTACTTGTCCCCCCTGGAGGACAGACGGGAGGACAGATGGGGGGACAGACAGGAGGACAGACAGGAGGACAGACGGGGGGACCAGTGAAGCAGTGAGCTGTGAGGCTCCAGCTTCACTTCCAGCTCTGTGGCTTCATCTGATTTTCCTTTTTTGTTTTGTTTATTGACTCTGATGGATGAAGTTAGTTTGTGTTTGACTAAAAATGAGAACAGTTTCCTTAGAAGTGTGAGAACGACGTGAGAATCAGAACCTGAAGGTTCTTCTGACTGTAAAATGCTTTTTCTCTTCATTCTCTTCTACAACATGTTTCCTGTTCGCTAAAAACCAAAGAAGAAATAAAACTCTGACAGGAACCAGAGTGACTGAAGCTCTGGACTCAGACTGAAGGGAGACGAGGAACATTTCAATGTTCTTCTGCCTTAAAGACAGAACGTCTGAACGTTGTGACTGTCAGAGACCCCAGGCCAGAGGGACGGAGCTTTCTGAGGACATTGACCATCTGTCTGAGAAAGAAATGTAGTTTTTCCTCCTGAGTGAACTGTTCTGAAGAGACCTGATCTCTGACAGGAGAACCGTGGTTCTGCTGAACCGTCCAGGTTGATTTTGACAAGAGAACCGAGAGAACTGAGAATGTCTGGTCTCTCTGGAGAAATGGGCCGAAGCTGTTCAGGAGGATCTTTACGTTCTGGAGGCTCTGACTGTGTATAAGGGAAAGAGATGAAGCTTTGGAACCCGAGAGAAGAGTTCTGGAGAGAAGAGCTCCAGGAAGTGAACGATGGTGTTGAACTGAACTGGAGACCGTTTTGCCAAAAGATCTTAAGAGTTTAGAAATGTAAAACTGGACCACTGGAGAAACACTGTAGATAGTTCTGTCCATCTGCGTTGACACTTTAATTTGAGAAATAAAATTTTAAGAGAATGTTTTAACATTTAGTTATCAATTTAAAAACAGTTTTTCCACTGAGATTCCATCAGATGACAGTCAGTCGTTCCTCAGTATCATAGAACAGGCATCATTTTAAATCCCTCCTAAAAAATGGGAATATAACAAGTTTTCATCAACAGAACCAGGTCTGAGGAAGCTGTGAGGCTGCTGGCTGTCAAGTAACAACAATCTTCTGTGATTTCTCAGAACGCCAGAAGAAGAATAAGAATGGTCGGAAAAAGAGGGTGACCTGCGAGGGAAAAACAGCTAAACTCCGATGCGGTAAGATCCTCTTGGTTCTGCTTTGTCCTCAACATTTCACGCCTCTGGTCTCCCCTGTGGTGTAAGCTGCATCCTCCATGGTCTCCTCAGGTGCTGGAAGGGTGATCTCCGTCGTCAAAGCCAATTATGGACGTCTGGACGGGAAGAAGTGCTCCAGAGGAAGATCGAGGGCTCAGCTTGGAAACGTTCGCTGCAAGAATCCTGCAAAGAAAGTAGCTCAGAGGTAAGAGATGTTCTTTCACTGCGTCCTCAGGCTGACATGTCTCCTCCCACCTGTATTCACTCCCCACATCTCAATCCACAGGTGTAACGGCAAGAGAAGGTGCAACCTCAGAGCCAGTAACTCTGTGTTTGGAGACCCATGCCGTGGCACCTACAAATACCTGGAGGTGGATTTCGTCTGTAAGAGTGAGTGACTCCTTGTCCTGTTACTGCCTCCTAAACAGACTCCCTGTTTCTACAAACTCTCAGCGCTGTATAAACACAGTTACCAGTTATTCCTGGAAGATGCGTTGGACTCAAGGAGGTTGGGTTCCAGGAACCCCAATGGGAATCCTTGTGTTCCACCATGTTTGTTACTGAAAGTTTGTGACGAACACAGAAGTCTCACAACACCAGACCTCCACATGATGGACCAGGAAACCTCTTTCTGGGCTCCAGAGGGTCACATTCCTCAGTCTCCCCAGCAAAGTCTGTTCCAGGGTGCTGGAGAGGAGGATCTGACAGATCGGTGTACAGATCTAAGAGGAACACTGTGGCTTTTGTCCTGGATGTGGAAATCTGGACCACTTCTATGTCCCCCATGGGGTGCTCAAGGGTTTGTGGGAGTTTACCCATCCAGTCTAGAGTTTTTTGTATGTGGAGAAGGTGGCGTTCAACCGCATCCCTCATGGTTCTCTTGGAGCAGTTCCATTAGAACAGAGTCCAGGGTCCTTCTGAAGGGTCGTCTGGTGTCTGGATGACTGAGCAGGATTCTGTCCCGCAGATCCAGCAGCCAGGCAGACCGGTTCCTGGTGCCTGCTGGACTTTGGCAACAACTATAATATATATAGCACCGCAGAATGAGGGGTTTATAAAGTGTCCATGGCTGCAGGACATTATAATGTCCAGGTTTACTGCAAATATTGTCCACAATGGAGTGGACATGAAGGACCTGCTCTGTTCTGCGCTGAGGACGTCTCAGTCTGAGCTCCTCTGCCATCCACTGCAGTGTCTCAGAGCTGCTGTCCATCATGGATGTCCGCTTGGGCAACATCATCCACAGAGTCCCGAGGACAGCTCTGTCCTGGGCTGTCCTCCTGACCAGAGGACAGCCCAGGACAGAGCTGGCCCTCCTGACCAGCCTGTTGAGTCTCTTGAGCAGAGGTCTGGACACTCCCAAGGACCTCAGTGTCCTCAGCAGGTGGAGGACACTCTGGACCTTGGTGCTGGGGGACCAGTCCAGTTCAGTTTATTGTTGAGGTGAAACTGTCCACTGTCTCCATGTCCTCCCCCTGGATGTCCACCGGTGGCTGTGAAGTGTCCTCCTCCTGAAGTCCATCACCGTCTCCTTTGTCTTACTGGTGTCCAAGCTCAGCTGGTTGTCCTCACAGCAGTCCACAAAGTCCCTGAAGACGGACCGGTTCTCCAGCTGGTTCCCCTCAGCCCACAATGGAGGAGTCCTGGAGGACATCTGGAGGGACAGCTGTCCCAGGGGGACGTGGTGAAGAGGACAGGGGAGAAGATGGTGTCCTCCACCCTGATGCTGGACCTGTAGGCGAACTGCAGCAGGTCCAGTGAGGACCAGGAGGAGCAGGAGGTCCAGGAGGAGCCGCTCCATGGTCCTCATGAGGGGGGGTCAGGGCCACAGGTCTGCGGTGGGAACCGGGACACAGCAGGTCTTCCACAGGATGGGGACCTTGTCCAGGCTGAGGCTCCGGTTGTAGAGGAGGCAGAAAACCTGGCAGAGCTGGTCCAGCAGGTCCAGCAGGTCCTCAGCAGCCTGGGACTGAAGTGGTCTGGTCCTGCAGAGTTCCTCTGCTTCAGTCGCCTCAGAGGAAGGTCCTCTTCTTCTGGTCCAGGCGGACTTTCAGCTCAGGGGTGACCCCTGCTGGTGGTTGGAGGAGCACCGTGCTCTAAACACAGAGGTACAGGTCATCTGGTGCAGGGAGTGAGGCCGTCGTGGATCCCAGAAAAGTCACGGAACATGGTCCAGTCCTGGTCTGGAAACAGTCCTGCAGATTCTCATTGGCCTCCTCAGTTCATACTGTCACAGTTTGTAGAGAAAGGCAGAGCGACGCCACCAGGGAGGAGACTTCAGCAGACAACAATCGATTTTTTCCCACCGTCATGAAACAAGCATCATATTAAATCCCACCAAACCGACGGGTATCTCACACCAGGTTTCATCAACAGAACCAGGTCTGAGGAAGCTGTGAGGCTGCTGGCTGTCAAGTAACAACAATCTTCTGTGATTTCTCAGAACGCCAGAAGAAGAATAAGAATGGTCGGAAAAAGAGGGTGACCTGCGAGGGAAAAACAGCTAAACTCAGATGCGGTAAGATCCTCTTGGTTCTGCTTTGTCCTCAACATTTCACGCCTCTGGTCTCCCCTGTGGTGTAAGCTGCATCCTCCATGGTCTCCTCAGGTGCTGGAAAGGTGATCTCCGTCGTCAAAGCCAACTATGGACGTCTGGACGGGAAGAAGTGCTCCAGAGGAAGATCGAGGGCTCAGCTTGGAAACGTTCGCTGCAAGAATCCTGCAAAGAAAGTAGCTCAGAGGTAAGAGATGTTCTTTCACTGCGTCCTCAGGCTGACATGTCTCCTCCCACCTGTATTCACTCCCCACATCTCAATCCACAGGTGTAACGGCAAGAGAAGGTGCAACCTCAGAGCCAGTAACTCTGTGTTTGGAGACCCATGCCGTGGCACCTACAAATACCTGGAGGTGGATTTCGTCTGTAAGAGTGAGTGACTCCTTGTCCTGTTACTGCCTCTTAAACAGACTCCCTGTTTCTACAAACTCTCAGCGCTGTATAAACACAGTTACCAGTTATTCCTGGAAGATGCGTTGGACTCAAGGAGGTTGGGTTCCAGGAACCCCAATGGGAATCCTTGTGTTCCACCATGTTTGTTACTGAAAGTTTGTGACGAACACAGAAGTCTCGCAACACCAGACCTCCACATGATGGACCAGGAAACCTCTTTCTCCACATCGTCCACTTTGGTCTCTCTATTTCAGTTCTTGTCAGGTTTAGACTTCTCGTCACGTCGACCAGTCAGGGGTCCAGCAGTGCTGTGGCGCTCGGCTGGTCCCTCCCCAGGGAACTCTATTCCAGTGTGTTTCAGAGCAGGATTGACCGCTGAACCTCAGATCCAACAGGAGAAATGCGGTTGTCATCCTGGTCATGGAACACTGGACCAGCTCCAGACCCTCTATGGGGTACCAGAGGGTTCGTGGGAGTTTGCTCAACCAGTCTACCACATGTTTTTTTTTTGGGACTTGGGAAAGGAATTCAACCATGTCCCTTATGGTGTCTTTTCGGGGGTGCTTCAGGAGGACAGAGTATAGGGCCCTTTATTCAGGGCCTTCCAGTCTGGTCTGCATTGCCAGCAGGAACCAGACCTGTTCCCGGTGCATGCTGCACTCCAGCAAGGCCGCCCTGTCCCTGGCTCTGGTCTTCATTTTAATGGACAACATGTTGAGGTGCCGTCAGGGACCAGAGGGGGTCTGATTGAGCAACCAGCTACTGGACGGGGTCCACTTTGGAACCACAGGATTTCATCTTGCTTTTCACCGATAACATTGTCCAGTTGACTTCAAGGAACCTGGACCTGCAGCTCATTTTACACTGGATGCAGAATGATCCAGAACGGACGTGAAGCAGAACCAATGAGTCACGGAGCAGCAGATCCAAACAGATATATGAAAAAAAGCAGTAGCCAGTAGCCGCCGTTGCCATAGATGGCTGGATTTACACTGGATGTGTTTCAGCGGTGGCTCGATGCACCTGGCAGCTGCAGCAGAGTCGCAGGTGACCCGACTGCGAGTCTGGTGTGTCGGTCCATATAAGCCAAGACACAAGGGATGGGACAAACGATGACGAGCTTGAAAAGCCACGGATGACCGGATGCCGGTCCACCAATAAAAAAATTCCCCCTTGCACATGGTGGTTCTGGCAAACCTCCGCTGCACAGCTCCTACCGGTCAATGATTTCTCACTTTCTTCAAACAATCATTTTAAATCCCAACAAAACAATGGGAATATAGCAAGTGTTCTTCAACAGAACCAGGTCTGAGGAAACTGTGAGGCTGCTGGCTGTCAAGTAACAACAATCTTCTGTGATTTCTCAGAACGTCAAAAGAAGAATAAGAATGGTCGGAAAAAGAGGGTGACTTGCGAGGGAAAAACAGCTAAACTCAGATGCGGTAAGATCCTCTTGGTTCTGCTTTGTCCTCAACATTTCACGCCTCTGGTCTCCCCTGTGGTGTAAGCTGCATCCTCCATGGTCTCCTCAGGTGCTGGAAAGGTGATCTCCGTTGTCAAAGCCAACTATGGACGTCTGGACGGGAAGAAGTGCTCCAGAGGAAGATCGAGGGCTCAGCTTGGAAACGTTCGCTGCAAGAATCCTGCAAAGAAAGTAGCTCAGAGGTAAGAGATGTTCTTTCACTGCGTCCTCAGGCTGACATGTCTCCTCCCACCTGTATTCACTCCCCACATCTCAATCCACAGGTGTAACGGCAAGAGAAGGTGCAACCTCAGAGCCAGTAACTCTGTGTTTGGAGACCCATGCCGTGGCACCTACAAATACCTGGAGGTGGATTTCGTCTGTAAGAGTGAGTGACTCCTTGTCCTGTTACTGCCTCCTAAACAGACTCCCTGTTTCTACAAACTCTCAGCGCTGTATAAACACAGTTACCAGTTATTCCTGGAAGATACGCTGGACTCAAGGAGGTTGGGTTCCAGGAACCCCAATGGGAATCCTTGTGTTCCACCATGTTTGTTACTGAAAGTTTGTGACGAACACAGAAGTCTCGCAACACCAGACCTCCACATGATGGACCAGGAAACCTCTTTCTCCACATCGTCCACTTTGGTCTCTCTATTTCAGTTCTTGTCAGGTTTAGACTTCTCGTCACGTCGACCAGTCAGGGGTCCAGCAGTGCTGTGGCGCTCGGCTGGTCCCTCCCCAGGGAACTCTATTCCAGTGTGTTTCAGAGCAGGATTGACCGCTGAACCTCAGATCCAACAGGAGAAATGCGGTTGTCATCCTGGTCATGGAACACTGGACCAGCTCCAGACCCTCTATGGGGTACCAGAGGGTTCGTGGGAGTTTGCTCAACCAGTCTACCACATGTTTTTTTTTTGGGACTTGGGAAAGGAATTCAACCATGTCCCTTATGGTGTCTTTTCGGGGGTGCTTCAGGAGGACAGAGTATAGGGCCCTTTGTTCAGGGCCTTCCAGTCTGGTCTGCATTGCCAGCAGGAACCAGACCTGTTCCCGGTGCATGCTGCACTCCAGCAGGGCCGCCCTGTCCCTGGCTCTGGTCTTCATTTTAATGGACAACATGTTGAGGTGCCGTCAGGGACCAGAGGGGGTCTGATTGAGCAACCAGCTACTGGACGGGGTCCACTTTGGAACCACAGGATTTCATCTTGCTTTTCACCGATAACATTGTCCAGTTGACTTCGAGGAACCTGGACCTGCAGCTCATTTTACACTGGATGCAGAATGATCCAGAACGGACGTGAAGCAGAACCAATGAGTCACGGAGCAGCAGATCCAAACAGATATATGAAAACAAGCAGTAGCCAGTAGCCGCCGTTGCCATAGATGGCTGGATTTACACTGGATGTGTTTCAGCGGTGGCTCGATGCACCTGGCAGCTGCAGCAGAGTCGCAGGTGACCCGACTGCGAGTCTGGTGTGTCGGTCCATATAAGCCAAGACACAAGGGATGGGACAAACGATGACGAGCTTGAAAAGCCACGGATGACCGGATGCCGGTCCACCAATAAAAAAATTCCCCCTTGCACATGGTGGTTCTGGCAAACCTCCGCTGCACAGCTCCTACCGGTCAATGATTTCTCACTTTCTTCAAACAATCATTTTAAATCCCAACAAAACAATGGGAATATAGCAAGTGTTCTTCAACAGAACCAGGTCTGAGGAAGCTGTGAGGCTGCTGGGCTGTCAAGTAACAACAATCTTCTGTGATTTCTCAGAACGTCAAAAGAAGAATAAGAATGGTCGGAAAAAGAGGGTGACTTGCGAGGGAAAAACAGCTAAACTCAGATGCGGTAAGATCCTCTTGGTTCTGCTTTGTCTTCAACATTTCACGCCTCTGGTCTCCCCTGTGGTGTAAGCTGCATCCTCCATGGTCTCCTCAGGTGCTGGAAAGGTGATCTCCGTTGTCAAAGCCAACTATGGACGTCTGGACGGGAAGAAGTGCTCCAGAGGAAGATCGAGGGCTCAGCTTGGAAACGTTCGCTGCAAGAATCCTGCAAAGAAAGTAGCTCAGAGGTAAGAGATGTTCTTTCACTGCGTCCTCAGGCTGACATGTCTCCTCCCACCTGTATTCACTCCCCACATCTCAATCCACAGGTGTAACGGCAAGAGAAGGTGCAACCTCAGAGCCAGTAACTCTGTGTTTGGAGACCCATGCCGTGGCACCTACAAATACCTGGAGGTGGATTTCGTCTGTAAGAGTGAGTGACTCCTTGTCCTGTTACTGCCTCCTAAACAGATTCCCTGTTTCTACAAACTCTCAGCGCTGTATAAACACAGTTACCAGTTATTCCTGGAAGATACGTTGGACTCAAGGAGGTTGGGTTCCAGGAACCCCAATGGGAATCCTTGTGTTCCACCATGTTTGTTACTGAAAGTTTGTGACGAACACAGAAGTCTCCCAACACCTCTCTGCTACATTCAGTGTGTTTACAAGTGACTTTTAATTCCTCTTTAAATCCATATGAAACTTCATTCTGCTCTAAAATGACCACCTGAAAACTTTGTTCAGAATTCAGTTTAAATTGAAATAGTCCGGCCGGTTTATTTGCCTTTGGCAGCGGAGTCATATGTAAATTCAGTGTAACTTAATTTGGTCGTCTGTCGCCATGACGCAATAATCCAAGATGGCGGCCCACGGTCCGACTCATACGGAGATGATTTATTTAACGGGAGCTTTCGAAGACATGGATATGATGAACAAAGCTGAGGGGCGGAAGCATAACTATGTGGACATTTTTTAAAGCTGTAGTATCACAGTTAATCCAGAAAGAAAGACAGAACAATTGCAGGTAACCTGGTTTGTTGACATCCTGGACATGTAACTATGTCACGGCCGCCCCGTCCCATCAGAACGCTTTGCAGGGCCAAGGTTGAAGAGGATTTAATCCTTCATTTTTCCCACGTCAACGCCAAGCTCAGGAATGTAATTCAGCATTACAAGTTCGGAATAAACCAGTTCTGAACAAAAAACACCAATGTACCCACACTGAGCACTGATCAGGAAAACTGTTTCTGTGCTCCACCTGTAGAGGGATCGCCTTTCTCCGTCTCCCCAGGATCGTCCATTTCAGGGTGCTGGACAGGAGGATTAGACAGACAGTGGAACCTCAGATAAAGAGGAAACATTGCAGTTGTTGTCCTGGTCCTAAAACATGGGACCAGCTCCAGACCCTCCATAGGGTCCTGGAGGGTCATGGGAGATTGCCTGACCAGTCCATATTTGTTTTTTGGATTTGGAGAAGCCGTTTGACCGTGGCCCTCATGGTGTCTTGTGGGGCTGCTTCAGGAGTCCAGAGTCTGGAGTCCCTTGGTCAGGGCCGTCCGGTCTCTGTATGTCCAAGGTAGGAGTCTGGACCGCAGTGACAGGACTAACTGGACCTGTTCCTGGTGCATGTTGGACTCCGGCAGGACTGCCATTTCTTACCGGTTCTGTTCATAACTTTCATGGACAGCATGTTGAAGTGCAGCCAGGCGCCAGAGTGGGTCCAGTTCAGGGACAACGGGCCAGAGGGGGTCCAGTTCCAGGACAACAGGATTTCATCTCTGCTTTTCAGAGACGATGTCCTGCTGGGTCATGGAACCTGGATCTACATCATGCACTGGGGCGGTTTCAGTCCCAATGTGAGGTGACAGGGATGATGAGCAGCACCTCCAGATCCGAGGCTATGATACTTCGATTGGAAGAAGGTGGACTGTCCTCTTTGGGACAGACCCTGACCCAAGTGAAGCAGTTCAGGTACCTCAGAGACTTATTCATGAATGGGGGAAGAATGGAACGTGAAATTGACAGGTGGATCAGTGCAGTGTCTGCTGGGAGGCAGTCTTTTAATCGGTTCATTGTAGCGAAGAAGGAGCTGAGCTGAAGGGCCAAGCGCTTGATTCACCGGTTAGTCTGTGTTCCTACCCCCACCTGTGGTCCTGAGTTCAGGGTCATGACCGAAAAAACAAGATCCTGGATACAAAATGAGCTTCCTCCATAGGGTGGCTGGGCACTAATCAGAGATGTTGTAAGGAGCTGCATCACCAGGGAGGAGACTTCAGCAGACAACACTCAATAGTTTCCCAGTTTTCATGAAACAAGCATCATATCAAATACTTCCAAACCGACGGGTATCTCACACCAGGTTTCTTCAACAGAACCAGGTCTGAGGAAACTGTGAGGCTGCTGGCTGTCAAGTAACAACAATCTTCTGTGATTTCTCAGAACGCCAGAAGAAGAATAAGAATGGTCGGAAAAAGAGGGTAACCTGCGAGGGAAAAACAGCTAAACTCCGATGCGGTAAGATCCTCTTGGTTCTGCTTTGTCCTCAACATTTCACGCCTCTGGTCTCCCCTGTGGTGTAAGCTGCATCCTCCATGGTCTCCTCAGGTGCTGGAAGGGTGATCTCCGTCGTCAAAGCCAACTATGGACGTCTGGACGGGAAGAAGTGCTCCAGAGGAAGATCGAGGGCTCAGCTTGGAAACGTTCGCTGCAAGAATCCTGCAAAGAAAGTAGCTCAGAGGTAAGAGATGTTCTTTCACTGCGTCCTCAGGCTGACATGTCTCCTCCCACCTGTATTCACTCCCCACATCTCAATCCACAGGTGTAACGGCAAGAGAAGGTGCAACCTCAGAGCCAGTAACTCTGTGTTTGGAGACCCATGCCGTGGCACCTACAAATACCTGGAGGTGGATTTCGTCTGTAAGAGTGAGTGACTCCTTGTCCTGTTACTGCCTCCTAAACAGATTCCCTGTTTCTACAACCTCTCAGCACTGTATAAACACAGTTACCAGTTATTCCTGGAAGATGTGTTGCATTCAAGGAGGTTGGGTTCCAGGAACACCAATGGGAATCCTTGTGTTCCACCATGTTTGTTACTGAATGTTTGTGACGAACACAGAAGTCTCCCAACACCAGACCTCCACATGATGGACCAGGAAAACTCTTTCTGGGCTCCAGAGGGTCACATTCCTCAGTCTCCCCAGCAAAGTCTGTTCCAGGGTGCTGGAGAGGAGGATCTGACAGATTGTTGAACCTCACATCCAACAGGAACAATATGGTTTTCATCCTGGTCCTGGAACTCTGGACCAGCTCTACGCCCTCCATCGGGTGCTCAGGGGTTTGTGGGAGTCCACCCATCCAGTCCATTTGTGTTTGTTAGAATGGGAGACCACGCTGAACAGAATCCCTCATGGTTCTTTTGGAGGGTGCTTCAGGAGGAACGAGTCTGGGGCCCCTTGTTCAGGGCCGTCCGGTCTTTGTGTGTCCACAGTAGGAGTGTGGTCCATTGCCGGCAGTAAACCAGCCCTGCTCCCAGTGCATGCTGGGCTGCAGCAGGGCTGCCCTTTGTCACCGGTTCTGTTCACTGTTTATATCGATAGAATTTTGAGGTGCAGTCGGGTGTCAGAGAGAATCAAGTTCAGGGACCTGGGGTCAGAGGTGTTCCACTTCATGGACCAGAGGATTTCATCGCAGCTTTTCACACATGATGTTCTGCTGCCGGCATGGAACCTGGACCTAAAGGACGCACTGGGGCAGTTCCAAACCTCATGTGAAGTGACATGGATGACGATCAGCACCTCTAAATCTGAGGCCAGGGTCCTCAACTGGAAAAAGGTGGTCTATTCTCTCTGGGTCTGCGGAGACATTCGGGCCCAGTTGGAGGAGTTCAAGTATCTCAGGGTCTTGTTCCTGAGGGAGGGAAGGACAGAGCGTGAGGCTAACAGGTGCATCGGTGCAGCTTCTGCAGCGACGGAGTCGTTTCAGTCCATCGTGCTGAAGAGGGAGGAGAGCTGAAAGACGAAGCTCTTGATTTACTGGTCAATATATGTTCCTATCCTCACCCATGGTCATGATTTCAGGGTCATGACCCAAAAGATAAGATCCTGGATACAAGCAGCCAAAATGAGCTTACTTTGTAGGGTGGCTGGACGCTCCTTAGACACAGGCTAAGGAGCTCCGTCACCAGGCAGGAGACTTAAAGCTCGTGTCCGGAGTTTTGAAAGAGAGAGGTTTTTTTTTAATCCAACGTCTGGAGGTTCCGCCCTCCCTCTGCTTTCATGAGCGACCAAGCCACGCCCCTTTAATTGTGCATGCGAGTTATCTGTCGGGTGAAAATGAGAGCCTCCGAGTCCTACAGCATCCTACATGTTTAGCTGTTTACGGTGGATGTTCAGCAGACCATGGACATATCCGAGGTAAGCGGGGCGGCTGCTGCGGAGCTAACTCTGCCTGGGCGAGTGCGCGTGCTCTCTGGCTGCGTGCACACTTTGATTGACGGCACGAGAATGCGGAAGCTCGTAGTCTATTGGCTGATGCTGACCGGCGCTTTTTCGGATAACATGGAGGTCTATGAGACGAAGGCGGGGCTCATAAATAAATTTTTATATTGCTTTATGCTAATATTATATTGTAGTATCGAACCAGAATGACACATTGAAGCTCCATTGAAAAATGAAACATACATTGGAAACGAACGGAAACTCCGGACACCAGCTTTAAGCTGGCAACACTCAATTATTTCCCAGTTTCATAAAAAAAGCATCATGTCAAACCCCTTCAAAGTGATGGGTACATATGACAACTTTTCATCAACAGAACCAGGTCTGAGGAAGCTGTGAGGCTGCTGGGCTGTCAAGTAACAACAATCTTCTGTGATTTCTCAGAACGCCAGAAGAAGAATAAGAATGGTCGGAAAAAGAGGGTGACCTGCGAGGGAAAAACAGCTAAACTCCGATGCGGTAAGATCCTCTTGGTTCTGCTTTGTCCTCAACATTTCACGCCTCTGGTCTCCCCTGTGGTGTAAGCTGCATCCTCCATGGTCTCCTCAGGTGCTGGAAGGGTGATCTCCGTCGTCAAAGCCAACTATGGACGTCTGGACGGGAAGAAGTGCTCCAGAGGAAGATCGAGGGCTCAGCTTGGAAACGTTCGCTGCAAGAATCCTGCAAAGAAAGTAGCTCAGAGGTAAGAGATGTTCTTTCACTGCGTCCTCAGGCTGACATGTCTCCTCCCACCTGTATTCACTCCCCACATCTCAATCCACAGGTGTAACGGCAAGAGAAGGTGCAACCTCAGAGCCAGTAACTCTGTGTTTGGAGACCCATGCCGTGGCACCTACAAATACCTGGAGGTGGATTTCGTCTGTAAGAGTGAGTGACTCCTTGTCCTGTTACTGCCTCTTAAACAGATTCCCTGTTTCTACAAACTCTCAGCGCTGTATAAACACAGTTACCAGTCATTCCTGGAAGATGCGTTGGACTCAAGGAGGTTGGGTTCCAGGAACCCCAATGGGAATCCTTGTGTTCCACCATGTTTGTTACTGAATGTTTGTGACGAACACAGAAGTCTCCCAACACCAGACCTCCACATGATGGACCATGAAAACTCTTTCTGGGCTCCAGAGGGTCACATTCCTCAGTCTCCCCAGCAAAGTCTGTTCCAGGGTGCTGGAGAGGAGGATCTGACAGATTGTTGAACCTCACATCCAACAGGAACAATATGGTTTTCATCCTGGTCCTGGAACTCTGGACCAGCTCTACGCCCTCCATCGGGTGCTCAGGGGTTTGTGGGAGTCCACCCATCCAGTCCATTTGTGTTTGTTAGAATGGGAGACCACGTTGAACAGAATCCCTCATGGTTCTTTTGGAGGGTGCTTCAGGAGGAACGAGTCTGGGGCCCCTTGTTCAGGGCCGTCCGGTCTTTGTGTGTCCACAGTAGGAGTGTGGTCCATGTTGCCGGCAGTAAACCAGCCCTGCTCCCAGTGCATGCTGGGCTGCAGCAGGGCTGCCCTTTGTCACCGGTTCTTTTCACTATTTTTATCAATAGAATTTTGAGGTGCAGCTGGGGGTCAGAGGGGATCAAGTTCAGGGACCTGGGGTCAGAGGAGGACCACTTCATGGACCAGAGGATTTCATCTCTGCTTTTCACACATGATGTTCTGCTGCCGGCATGGAACCTGGACCTAAAGGACGCACTGGGGCAGTTCCAAACCTCATGTGAAGTGACATGGATGACGATCAGCACCTCTAAATCTGAGGCCAGGGTCCTCAACTGGAAAAAGGTGGTCTATTCTCTCTGGGTCTGCGGAGACATTCGGGCCCAGTTGGAGGAGTTCAAGTATCTCAGGGTCTTGTTCCTGAGGGAGGGAAGGACAGAGCGTGAGGCTAACAGGTGCATCGGTGCAGCTTCTGCAGTGACGGAGTCGTTTCAGTCCATCGTGGTGAAGAGGGAGGAGAGCTGAAAGACGAAGCTCTTGATTTACTGATCAGTCTATTTTCAAACTGTCACCTGTTGTTAAGAGCTTAGGGTCATGACCGAAAGGACAAAATACCAGACACAAGGAGCTAAAATGGGCTTCCTCCATAGGGTAGCTGGGCGCTCCCCTAGAGATAGGCGAAGGAGATACGCCATCTGGGAGGGGCTTCAGCTGGCATCAGTCAAATGCTTCCCAGCTTCATAAAATAAGCATTTTAAATCCCCCAAACCAATGGATATATCACACCAGTTTTCATCCATGGAGCTGAGGAAACTGTGAGGCTGCTGGCTATCAAGTAACAACAATAATCTGTGATTTCTCAGAACGCCAGAAGAAGAATAAGAATGGTCGGAAAAAGAGGGTGACCTGCGAGGGAAAAACAGCTAAACTCCGATGCGGTAAGATCCTCTTGGTTCTGCTTTGTCCTCAACATTTCACGCCTCTGGTCTCCCCTGTGGTGTAAGCTGCATCCTCCATGGTCTCCTCAGGTGCTGGAAAGGTGATCTCCGTCGTCAAAGCCAACTATGGACGTCTGGACGGGAAGAAGTGCTCCAGAGGAAGATCGAGGGCTCAGCTTGGAAACGTTCGCTGCAAGAATCCTGCAAAGAAAGTAGCTCAGAGGTAAGAGATGTTCTTTCACTGCGTCCTCAGGCTGACATGTCTCCTCCCACCTGTATTCACTCCCCACATCTCAATCCACAGGTGTAACGGCAAGAGAAGGTGCAACCTCAAAGCCAGTAACTCCGTGTTTGGAGACCCATGCCGTGGCACCTACAAATACCTGGAGGTGGATTTCGTCTGTAAGAGTGAGTGACTCCTTGTCCTGTTACTGCCTCCAAAACAGATTCCCTGTTTCTACAAACTCTCAGCGCTGTATAAACACAGTTACCAGTTATTCCTGGAAGATGCGTTGCATTCAAGGAGGTTGGGTTCCAGGAACACCAATGGGAATCCTTGTGTTCCACCATGTTTGTTACTGAAAGTTTGTGACGAACACAGAAGTCTCCCAACACCAGACCTCCACATGATGGACCAGGAAACCTCTTTCTCCCAGTTTTCCCCTCCCGGTTTCTCTGTCATTACCAGCATTAGTTTCCTCATTCACCAGCAAGACGATGAATCCATTGATAATGATCCCTGCCAACATGTCTTTCCAAGAAAACCATTTTCTCTGAATAGCTGTTCAATTCATTGGCACAAATACATATCCATCTATTTATGACTTCTCCAATTGGACGGCCAAACTCTTCACAACCTGACGTTCTCTAAATGGGTTGACCACCTGGATGGAGGCATATGAGAATTCCTACAGCTTTTCTCTTGATTTTGTCTCTGGGGCACTTGAAGCACCTCCCTGAGGGCCAAAACTGTAAACAACCGTGAGCACCATGTAGGCAACAGTTTCCCTCCACATCCTCAATGGCTGGCAGTCGAGCCTTTCCAGTCCTTGGGGCGGTCTTCACCAGCTACTGCAGAGCCCTGTGTCTGCCACAGAGCAGCGCCTGTACCAGACCAAGACACAGCTGCTCGAGATGCTCTGGATCGCGCGGTGGGAGAACTTCCTGAGTGTGACTGAGGACAGATGGTGCATCTTCAGTGTTCCCAAGGAAAAGCGGCACGAGTGACCCTTGTTGACCAGAAAGAAGGAGATGTTGGACCAAGAAAGGTCTTCTGACATGTGCATCTCCAGGAATTTGAAGCTGGAGACACGTTCTACAGTCATCCGTTTGCTGCAGATTGGACTGTGCTGTATCCCCCTCTCCTCCCTGAAGTCCACCACAAGCCCCTTTGTTCTGGTGATGTGTTCAAGATCAGGCCGTTTTCCAGGCATCAATAAGCCAGATGCTGCCCCTCCTCGCTGTCGGCTCTCTCATCATTGTGGCTCACCAAGCAGATCACTGCTCTATCATCTGCAAACGTTCTGATGGCGTTGGATGCATGAGGGAGTAAAAGAACGGGCCCTGTTCACAGTCCTGTGGTACGCCTGTGTCGAGCATGATGCATCCTGGCTCAACACGCCGTGGCCTGCTGGTTAGAAAGTCCCTCGTCCAATGACAGAGGGTGTCGGTGATGCCCAGGTGCCCAAGCTCGGCGATTACTGAACAAAGCAAAGATTCTGCCACACGGTCATGAATATCACAGAACATTTCTCATATTCACTGAAAAACAAAGGCCATGCAGTGGAAACCAGAACAACAGACATTAATGTCAGGTCTGTTCATGTTGACTCATGAAGGTGGGCAAAACCAAATGTTGGAAGAACCTGTTCTATTTCAGGGACAAACTGACGGCATGGTTTCTCCACTGAGACACCAGCAGAGCGCTTCAATTGTTTTTCATCTTTGTTAAAAAAAAAAAAAAACATCATTTTTACCTCCCCGAAAGCAATGAGAGCTGGCGGCTGGTGATGAAGAGAATCACCAGCCGCCATTCAAGGTGGGGCGTTTCATTATTCCTCAATTTCTGTGAGTTTATAAACCAGATAAAGCATTTTCATCTTTTTTATTTTTTCTGTTTCTGAGTTGCAAGGGGACAGAGCCTGAGCCCTCTCTTGGCCAGCTGCTGCTGGCAATGGATAAGAACAATTTTCATCCATGGAGCTGAGGAAACTGTGAGGCTGCTGGCTGTCAAGTAACAACAATCTTCTGTGATTTCTCAGAACGCCAGAAGAAGAACAAGGATGATCGGAAAAAGAGAGTGACCTGCGAGGGAAAAACAGCTAAACTCCGATGCGGTAAGATCCTCTTGGTTCTGCTTTGTCCTCAACATTTCAAGCCTCTGGTCTCCCCTGTGGTGTAAGCTGCATCCTCCATGGTCTCCTCAGGTGCTGGAAGGGTGATCTCCGTCGTCAAAGCCAACTATGGACGTCTGGACGGGAAGAAGTGCTCCAGAGGAAGATCGAGGGCTCAGCTTGGAAACGTTCGCTGCAAGAATCCTGCAAAGAAAGTAGCTCAGAGGTAAGAGATGTTCTTTCACTGCGTCCTCAGGCTGACATGTCTCCTCCCACCTGTATTCACTCCCCACATCTCAATCCACAGGTGTAACGGCAAGAGAAGGTGCAACCTCAGAGCCAGTAACTCTGTGTTTGGAGACCCATGCCGTGGCACCTACAAATACCTGGAGGTGGATTTCGTCTGTAAGAGTGAGTGACTCCTTGTCCTGTTACTGCTTCCAAAACAGATTGGGGAATTTAAATCTCTGCTGAAGGACCTTGAAGGGGATACTTTTGGTCACTGCAGCTGCTTTACTTCCCTGAGCGTCCATCATTTTGTCCCAAGTCGTTGTCTCCAGAACCACTTGTCACTTTTTCCTCTTATGTATGAATGTACTGTATTTACTGAATGTTGTAATTGCTGGCTGCTGCCATGTGAGGCCCCTCTTGAAGAAGAGACTTTGCATCTCAATGAGGCTTTTTCCTGGATAAATAAAGGATATAAATTAAACACCTGTTTCTGCCAGTAGAACCAGATCTGAAGTGACTGTAAGGCTGTCAAGCAACAAAGATGTCATATGATCTTTCAGAACCAAAGCGCAAAGATGGAAAGAGCAAAGAGGACAAGACCAAAGACAATGAGACCAAAGACGATGACAGCAAAGCTGCAAAGAGCAAAGACGATGAGACCAAAGAAGATGAGAGCAAATCTGGAAAAAGCAGAGATGGAAGGAGCAGACTTGGCGAGAACAAAGACGATGAGAGCAAAGACGATGAGAGCAAAGCTGCAAATAACAAAGATGATGAGAGCAAAGATGAGCAGAGCAAAGCTGATGAGACCAAAAGCGTGACCTGCGAGGGAAAAACAGCTAAACTCCGATGCAGTAAGATCATCTAGTTTCTTTTTTGTCCTCAACATTTCACATCTCTGGTCTCCCCTGTGGTGTAAGCTGCATCCTCCATGGTCTCCTCAGGTGCTGGAAAGGTGATCTCCGTCGTCAAAGCCAACTATGGACGTGTCGATGGGAACAAGTGTGCCGGAAGAAGACCAAGGGCTCAGCTGAGAAACATTCGCTGCAAAAATCCGGCTAAAAAAGTTGCTCAGAAGTAAGAGATGTTCTTTGACTCCGTCCTCAGGCTGACATGTCTCCTCCCACCTGTATTCACTCCCCACATCTCAATCCGCAGGTGTAACGGCAAGAGAAGGTGCAACATCAAAGCCAGTAACTCCGTGTTTGGAGACCCATGCCGTGGCACCTACAAATACCTGGAGGTGGATTTCGTCTGTCAGGGTGAGAAACATGCAGGCCTGTGACAGCCCTCTCAAAAAGATTCCCTGTTTTAAGTTTGCTGTCCGTCCAGAGACTTTTTCATGCACGCATTACAATTATTTCTGTGTTGAACTTAAAGTACTCGTGTGGCAATTACATTTTTGTGAATCCTTGAGTTAAAACATTGTTTCTGTTATTCACAAGCTGTGAACAATTCACTGCTCTTATCCCGATCAAGCAACCTGTTCCTCCCAGCATACCCCATTGAGTTGCACATGTGTGACCAATGTAAGTCTGTCTTGCTGGTGGGAACATATCACCCAGAAGCCCCAGCTCTTCCAGCTCCTGTCCCCTTTCATGAAATGATATTATATTCCTGGCCCAGAACGCCATGGATCTTCCTGCTGTCACAAGTACTGGACCCAAACAGACCGCTTACGTAGCTTGATACTGCTATTTCCAACCCTATACCCTGTTCCCCACACGTGAGTGTCGGTGAGCCCATTCATGAGACCGTTTTTGCCACCAGTCTGAGGTTTGTGCTTGCAGAGCTCAGACGGTGAGGAGATGCATCCAGTTTGACCTTGTCAGTACCTCTCTGCCTCCCCCACCACCTTGTGAGGTATTTCATCCTCTGAAGCCCAGTTTCCCAGAATGCCAAGTTGCTCTGTTATGAAATGGGTTGGTGGCAAAAGTGAATCTTCCATGGAGCGTCTTCACAGTTTGGCCTTGTTGGACGGAACTGTTACCCAGTGAGACCCAATAAACACAACCCTCCAAACCAATTACTGGGAACACAGTTCTGTGATATTCACTTTCATTAGGCAAGACAAGACAAATTTAATTCTGGAGCAGTGTTCAGACAGAAAGCAAGTCACAGGGCTTGTCAAAGAAATGAAAGAAATATATTTAAAACAAGCTATTGAAAATCTTAATCTCAAGCTATTAAGAGTCTGAAGTACCTGAAAACTTCTCACATTCTCCCTCACACACTGCCATCCTTCTCATGGGATCATCTTCACTTTTTGCTTTTCCCATATTAGCATTTGTCGTCCCAAATCACAGACAAATACTCCGTCTTCCAGTCAGAGAACTGACGGAGAACCACTGTTCCAGGGACCTTTACAAACAACACACCTGCTCGTTGCAGCCGACGTGGCAAATTTAGGACATTTCTACATGAGCAGAGCAGCTCTACGCTTCCAACACAGAAACAAGACACTTCCTCTTTCTACATTCGGGTGTTTTGGGGTGTGTTTTCCTTGGTGTTAAATCCAAAACTGTCAAAACTCAGAGGGAACACAAGGTACTTTAAATGGCATAGCTCTACCAAGCAATGGAGGAATGTTCACACTCTATCGGAAGAAAAAAAGATAAACAACCCAAAAAACCCAGCAAAGAGGTAGAAATGCTCCTGCAGCAAAGTGTGCGGCTCCTTGGTACTGGCTGTCAACCACCTACTCTGGCAGTGAGCCTGCTGGGCTGGAAACTAACAACAACCTTATATGATCTGTCAGAACCTGAGAGCAAAGATCGTCAGAGCAAAGATGGCGACAGCAAAGATGCTGAGAACAACAGCGTGACCTGCGAGGGGTCCATGGCTCAGCTCAAATGTGGTAAGGACACCTTGTTCTTCTTCCTCCCAATTATTTTACACCGCTGATCTCACCGGTGGTGTAAGCGGCATCCTCCATCGTCTCCTCAGAATCTGGACAGGTGATCTCTGTCGTCAAGGCCAACTATGGACGTCTGGATGGGAAGAAGTGTTCCAGAGGAAGACCGAGGGCTCAGCTGAGAAACGCTGCCTGCAAAAATCCTGCAAACAAAGTATCTGAGAAGTAAGTGATGTTTTTTTCGCCCACCATCACACTGGGTCTTCTATGTCCATCTACCTTCACTGACATGAATCTCAATCCGCAGATGTGATGGCAAACAAAAGTGCTTCATCAAAGCCAGCAACTCGGTGTTTGGAGACCCATGTCGCGGCACATACAAATACCTGGAAGTGGATTTCGTCTGTCGGGGTGAGGAACTGAACGGCCTGTTAGAGCTTTCATGATCCCTCAGCACTGATGGTCAACTGAAATCCACCAACACTGCAGATGTTTCCATGATGGCGTCCAGTCTACCTTTTCAGCCTGTAAATTTCAGTTTGCGTTCTCAGGAGTTCACCTGAACTGCAGCCCATTAGCTTCTTCTCGCTTTACCTTGGCGGTGCCGGGGACTTATGGTGTCTACCATCGTGTCCTTGACTTGCTGCATCAACAGGCACCTTCAAGTCCTTGGCCACAGCTGAACAACAGCTCAGCCCTGTTCCTCCACATCATTCCTTCTCTAGTTACCCACGTCTAACCAACATAAGTACTGATGTGGCTCAGCAGCACCCTTTCCAGAGCCCAACCCACTATTCTCAGCTCCACGGGTTTTCTGGGGTAAAGTCAACAACACGGCTTGTCCCTTGAGAGTTAAGCCCAACAGAAGCAACTCCTCTTTGGCATCAAAAGAGCAACGTTTTAGTCTGTTCAAGGAAATAGTTGTGAACCACCCGCTCTGATGATCATGTTACAGTGATGCTGTAAACTAATGGTAAACTGATGTGATCTGTTAGAAGCCAAGAAGAAAGCTGGTGAGATCAACAGCGTGACCTGTGAGGGTGCCACAGCCAAGCTCAGATGTGGTAAGGTCATCTTCTTTCTTTACTCAAAGCATTTCACATCTCTCGTGTCAGTCGTGGCTCTGGCGGCTCAGGTTGTGTCTGTAATTGTCTTTTCAGCCGTTGGACAGGTTATCTCCATCCTTGAAGCCAATTATGGACGTCTGGAATCCGGCAAGTGCGCCAAAGGAAGGCCAAAGTCTCAGCTGAGAAACGTCAAATGCTCAAATCCTGCAAGCAAAGTTTCTGAGACGTAACCAATGTTCCTTCAGTTCATCATCACAGTACGTTTCCGATTCCGGCTGTTTCCACTGACATGAATCTCAATCCACAGATGTGACGGGAAAAGAAGCTGCAACATCAGAGCCAGTAACTCAATGTTCGGAGATCCGTGCCGTGGCACCTACAAATACCTGGAAGTGGACTACGTCTGTCAGGGTGAGTCCTCACGGACCCATTACCCAGAGAGGTTCACCTTTTCCATATGCTGTCAGCACTGTGCGAAGCGCTCTACTGACCGACTCACCATCCAGGGACCCGATGATTCGGTCACAGTCCAGTCGTGATGTTAGCAAAAAACTTAAACAAAAACCGGAGCCTTTGCGTCCTCTCGAGACAACAGAGGGAAACCTGAGCGGGCCTGAGGTGGCAGGGTTAAACTCACGGTAATCTGATGTGATCTGTTAGAACCGGAGCCCAAGCCTCGTGAAATCAGCAGTGTGACGTGCGAAGGCTCCAGGGCTCAGCTCAAATGCGGTAAGGTCATCTCACTTCACCTCTGCTTTATTAGCTTTCGCATCCCTGATGTTGCCTGCGGTGCTCAAGCTGCGTCCCTCGCGGTCTCCTCAGATCTTGGAAAGGTCATCTCTGTGGTCAAAGCCAACTACGGACGTCTGGATTCGAAGAAGTGCTCCAGAAGACGACCCGGGCGCCAGCTGAGAAACGTCCAGTGCTCAAATCCTGCAAACCAAGTTTCTGAGCAGTAACTGATGTTTGACTCCATCCTCACGCTGACCTCCGTCTGAGTCCGACTGTTTTCACCGACACAAGTCTGCATCCTCAGATGTAACGGAAAGAGGCGGTGTTCCATCAGAGCCGTGAACTCGGTGTTCGGAGACCCGTGTCGAGGCACCTACAAGTACCTGGAGGTGGACTACGTCTGCCAGGGTGAGCAGCTCGGCCCGGGACGCAGCGGCCATGTTTCCATGTCCCGTCAGCTTTCAGAGAAAGTAATGTGTGTTCCACCTGGCTGCCATTAGAACCCGAGAGCAGAGCCGGTGGGAAGAACAGCGTGACGTGCGAAGGTTCCACGGCCCAGCTCAAATGTGGTAAGGTCTTCCGAGTCCAGCTCCTCTTCAGAACGTGTCCTCTCTCCTCCGTCCCACGGAGTCTGAGCTCTGTCGTCTCCTCAGATGCTGGACAGGTCATCTCCATCATTAAAGCTAATTATGGACGTCTGGACGGGAGGAAGTGTGCCAGAGGACGACCGAAGTCCCAGCTGAACAACGTCAAATGCTCAAACCCCGCAAACAAAGTTTCAAACCAGTACGGCACGCCCTCCGAGTCCTCCCTTACGCCTGCTTTTCCGTTCTCAGCCGCGTCCACTGACACCGTTCTCCGTCCACAGATGTGACGGCAAACAGACCTGTTCTATCAGAGCCAGCAACTCAGTGTTCGGAGACCCGTGCCGCGGAACGTACAAGTACCTGGAGGTGGACTACATCTGTCAGGGTGAGGAGCTCGAGGCCTGTTTCAGCCCCCCAAAGCAGACCAGGCATTTCCATATGCTGTCAGTGGAAACGTCCCAAGAAAAGAACAAAGGAACCGTTTGGTGACTGTTGGCGGTGTAAATATTTCAGTTCAGGCAGAAAGCAGGGTGATTAAAACAGTAGGAGGAGCACTGAGCTGATGGTTCAGCCCGTCAGTCAGACGTGGTGTACTCTGGGAACAGTCGCTGACCCTAACCCTAACTCTGTGACTGAACAGCTCCGAGACTTCGGACCAGAGGACTGACCAACGTGGTCTCCTGTGAAGGATCTGCGGCAGTGCTCAAGTGCGGTAAGACCTCCCTTCTGCTTTCACCGTGTCCATGTCCGGCCGGCGCCGCTCACGTCCGTCCTCGTCCTCCTCTGCTCAGACAACTGCGGGGTGATCACGGTCAAGAGTGCATACTACGGCCGGCGTGACAGGACCACCTGCTCCGAAGGTCGACCGGCGGCTCAGCTGAGGAACAGCCAGTGCTTCAACCCTACCGGGAAAGTGGCCGAGAGGTGAGACGGGCCGGGACCGCTCCGCCTGCAATGAGACACCGTTCAGGGCTTTAGGAAATGTGGTGATGCTTCTGAGCCTCAGAGTCCGGAGTTATCCCACACCCATTTCTATTACTGCAGCGTGTTTAGTTGTTTGGGTTAGGGACGCATATCGATCGCAGAACTGGTTAAAGATCTACGACTGAACCCGGCAAGTATTACATAACGTCATCCGTCAGCTACGTCAGCAGCAGGTCGACGAGAGAGGGGAGGAGCTACGGCGGCGGTATGGAGAGAAGGACCAAAGTGAGACTTTAAATGATCTGATGAAATATCAATATCATGCATCCACAGCTGCGACGGGAAAACCACCTGCATCATCAGAGCCAGCAACTCGGTGTTCGGAGACCCGTGTGGCGGAACCTACAAGTACCTGGAGGTGGACTACACCTGTGAACGTGAGTTTGGGTCTGACTGTTCTCACCTCTACGGCGGTAGACGGTTCACTGCTCTCATCCAGCATAAAGCAGCTGCAGCGACTCAGAACCCTGAACCCGGGTTCCGCGAGGCGGCGTGAGGCGGCTCTGATCCCTCGGTATCAGACCTGGTACCGCGGCCCGGTGTCGGTGCGCCACTTGTTGCAGTGCAGTTCCAGTCCTGACGCTGTGATCGTGGTGACTGTGTGACTGCGGTTTCAAACGCATTTAAATGTCTGACCGTGATTCTTTTGTTTTCATTGTGTGAATCTGGAGTTCTGAGTCTGAGTTCTAACTGCTCTCTGTTCCTCCAGCGTTCCACTGCTGTGCAGAGCTTGTTCCCGTCAACAAGTATTAGAGGTTTAAACCGACGGATTACAGAAGGCAGGCGTGTTAGCGTTTCCCCGGGCGAGCCGCCAGGCCTTCCCACTGCACCACCGGAACCGGTTCCCCCGCCTCAGGCGTGGCCAAACATCGTGGGCCCCTGCATGGTGACAGTGTCAACCAAAGATCTGCACACAGCTGCAGACGTGTCAATAAAGCGTTTCCACGGCAACGGCAGGAACACCGAAAAGGATGTAGTTAGCATATCAGATCACAAGGTGGCGCTGTTTGTTTTTAGAATGCAACCCCACACACACACACACACACACACACACACACACACACACACACACACACACACACACACACACACACACACACACACACACACACACGCTGCAGTGAACAATACTAAACATTTACAATGGAGAACACGAAACTTCATATTGACAGAACACCAAGTTGGATTGTTGTTATGGTGACTGGAAATTCTACAGCCGCAACATGACCTGGAAGTCATGACAGGAGGTTTTATTCCCCCCGTTGCCACGGAGACCGAGTGTTTTCAGAAAGTCTTGGTTTTCCCCTGTTACCGTGGAGACAGAGTGTTTCCAGAAAGTTTTGTTTCCCCCCATTACCACGAAGACCAAGCGTTTCCAGAAAGTCTTGGTTTTCCCCCGTTACCATGGAGACCGCGCATCCAGTACGTTGCTTTGGAAACTCGCTGGAGCTGACGTGATCGTGATTTTCAGTCAAAACACATCATGAACTCAGAAGTCTGTCCTGGACTCTCAGTCGTCCAGAATGGCTATAAACCCTGCTGCTTGTCTTGCAGTGCACGAGCAGTCGTCCCGCCAGTCCCACAGCGTGACCTGCGAGGGCTCCGTGGCTCAGTTCCAGTGCGGTAAGTTCCCGTTTCGGTGGCTGACCGTCGGCAGCCTGGCCTGTGGTGTGAGCGGCGTTCTCCGTCGTGTCCTCAGAACCCGGACAGGTCATCTCCATCCTCAAGGCCAACTACGGACGTCTGGACGAGAACACATGCGCCGCCGGGAGGCCCAAGGCTCAGACCCGCAACGTGAAATGCTCCAACCCCGCCAACGAAGTTTCTCAGCTGTGAGTGATCTTCGACCTTCACGTTCACGCTGAGCGTTCGGACGTTCTGGCTCAGGGCGCTCACCGACTCCGCTCTGCTTCCACAGCTGTCAAGGCAAAAGCAGCTGCTCGGTCGGCGCCAGCAACTCGGTGTTCGGAGACCCGTGTGGCGGAACGTACAAGTACCTGGAGGTGGACTACATGTGTCTCAGTAAGCTCACAGCACCTCAGTCCGACGGACAGTCACCACAACTCACTTCCTTCAAATCAAAAGTAACTAGTTACTTCTGAACGAAACAAGCCACCGACTGTTGGTACTGAACATGCAGACGGGTCAGTCTGTTCAGACACACATAGAACAGCTCAGCTGAGACCGACAAAAGAACCAAGAAGACCCCTGAAGTGTTGGAACGCAGCGTGAAAACATTACCTGAGCACTGAGTCACAGAAGCTACAAAAATAACTGATTAGATCATTTATGTATAACGCTCCACCTGGAGTTTCACTGAACAGCGCCTTGGTAAGGCTCACATGGGAATCTGGACGCTTGGAATCCATGTACCATGGGGAATAGACTGCCATGCCGCCAGGCTTCCTGTTGGTGTGGGTAACGTCAGCTGCTATACTCAGACAGCGACCGTCCCATCGGGCTGCCAGGCTAGTAGGAGTGTCCACCACCCACCAAGGTGGAGATGGTAGGACCGTCCAGACTCTGATCAGGGTCTGTCAGGTACTGTCAGAAGAGGCCAGCTGATGGTCACCCAGGTATACCTGCCTGGTCTAGACCTGCCTCAGTAGCTAGACTGAGGGAACCTGTTGTTTTTAGAACCAGGGAGTCAGCAGAGGTTCGTCTGGACGGGCTTCTTGGGTGTTGAAGTGTCTGGAGAGAGTTGTCCCTGTAGGAGGTCCTCTGGAAGACCTCCGTCAGAGAGCCACCCTGGTCTAACCTGGTTTCTGCTCCTTCCCAGTCCGCAGTGTGACCTGTGAGGGGAACGTGTCTCAGATCAAGTGCAGTAAGTGAATCTTCTTCTTCTTCGACGTCTCGGTTCGGCTCGTCTCTCCCGCTCAGCTTCTCCGCCTCGTCCCCGTCAGGTCCTGGAAAGATCATCACCGTCCTCAACGCCGTCTACGGCCGCAGTGACCAGAAGACCTGTCTGTCCAAGCGAGCCGAAGCTAACGTGGAAACCTGCTCGGTGGCGGTCGACAGCGTGGCGGAGAGGTGAGTGGCGGCGGCTTCACCGCACCATCGCCGGACGGTCCGGGGTTCGCTAACGCCGATCTGCGTCCACAGGTGCAACAGGAAGAACAGCTGCTCGGTGGCGGCGAGGAGCGCGGAGATCGGAGACCCGTGCGAGGGCACGTCCAAATACCTGGTGGTGGACTACCTCTGCGAAAGTGGGTAACTGCTCAGTCTTCACGTCCACAACGCAAATGGCTGAACTGAAATTAACTGTTGAAACTGGTCAGATTTCTTTCCAGAGTGGCTTCATCAGGAAACACACGAACACAAACAATCTCCTTTTTATATTTCCTTTCAAAATAAAGCGCCCTGAATGACTAGCTCAATACGTCTATATCACATACCATTTTCAAATTGGAAAAAAATAACCCTAACAATAACTCTGCAATTGTCAATCTTATGCACTGATTCTTCTGTCTGCTAAAATCAGTTTGAGGTGAAGAACACTGGCGTTTGTAACTGAATCTGAACTATAATCACACAGCTGCAGTTGTTCAGATTTATTTTAAAGTTCTTTTCTTTGGTCCTCAAATATTGACTTTGTCTCTGCATTTCTCTTCTTTCTGTTCACTGAATGTTTTATTTCTTTTTTAAAGCAGTGATGCTGCAGAGCTGCAGCGTGTTGACAGATTCTGAAGCAGTTGTTTGCAGGAGCTTTTGCTGAACGTTAGCATTGTGGAGGAAGTCGGTTAAAGATAAAAGATTTCATGGTTTTAAAACGACCGACCGTGTCTCTGGAAAACCCCTCCTCTGATGAGATTAGTTTAAAAAGTTTCTCCTCTTCTTACAGCGAATGTGGTGGGATAAAAGCCCCACGTCACCACGGCAACACAGGTCCTCTCGGATGGAACACACCCCGGCAGAACAACCACACGCGAGCGTACGTGGGCGGCGGCGTGCCGGCCGTGCGCTCGGCGGCGCCCCCTGCTGGCGCCCTGTACAGACAGCTGATCCCAGCCTTTCCGCTGCTCTTCTCTCTCTCTCTGTTTCATCCCCTTCTGTGAAAGTGGAGCGCTCTGCTGCGACTGCTTCAGTCTGGATCTCTAATAAACTTCACTGGCATCCAAAGACTCGCTGTCCTCTCTGAAAACCCTAAAGGTTGTGCATATAAAACACCCAGTGACCAGATGGGTCTGGATGTGACACTGCCCAAAAGCACTACGGAATGACTTATTGAACCATTTCCACACATCAGCAACTTCACTCAGAACAGGAAGATTTCTGAAGAAAGAATATGAAAACAAAGTAATTCCACTGTTCGAGACAGAGATAAACACGAGTTTTCAAGCTACAGACCAGTGTCCGTCAAACGTCTTGGAAAAACATCTGTTAGCAGGTTGGACAAATTCAACAATAACATTTTAAAGAGTTCTCGATTCGGCTTCAGAACTTCACTTCAGGGATACTGACGCCCTTGAACAACACTGGATTAAATGCGGAGTTCCTCAGGGGTCCATCCTGGGACCAGAACTATTCAATTTCTACATCAGCGACATTATTTCTCCACCCAAACTGCTCAAGTGTGCTCTTTTCACTGACGATACCACTGTATTTTATCCTGGGGATGATTTAACACAAGAATACAGCAAAATAAAACAATGGCTTGATGTAAAGAAACGGTCACTAAATCCGGGGAAAAAACACATTTCATGATATTCAGTAACAGAAAGACAAATGGAGTGAGGGAAACTAAGGTTCTGGAACGTGAACTGGAAATCACAAATAAACTACACAACAGCAAAAACATCAAAAACAACTGCAGAGATATAGCAGGTGAGGGACGTGCCGCATGAGAAAAACACTTTACACGCTGTCTGACTCTCCGATGGCTCCACATCTGAACGACTGTGTTGAAGTTTGGGGAAAAAGACATTCAGAGCCGACAAGACAATTATTCAGCCTGTTAAAATGACTGGAGTTTCAGGACAGATCATGGAACAGAAGAGAGTGACTCACTAATGAACCGAACACAGGTGAGCAGCTCCGTCAAGACCATCACTCTTCACCCCGTCTGTTTACATGGGACTTTTTATTCCTCTATAAATCCCAATAAACCCTAATTCTGCTCTAAAATATGTATGAAAACGCCTGAAAACTTTATTCAGAATTACCGTATTGGCCCGAATATAGTACAACCCTGATTATAAGACGACCCCTCTTTTTCAAATATCATTTTGAGAAAATAAAAATATGTTGAAGACACTAAGGTTACTCATAAGAGAGATATTCTACAATTATTCTACGCTCAAAAGCTCACAAGAGAGAAAACATTTCACGTGATTACAAAAGATGGATCGCAGCATACATCACTGTCTAAAAACTAAACCAGTCAGTATTTAAAATCAAAGCCGCTAGCTTAATGCTAACTATTAATGGAAACACCATTGACATGCTAACGGAATTAGCATCTGTGTTGAAACTTCAAAACAAACGGCCAAACTCACAAGTATCAGTTCCACCTCCATCCTGAACATCAACTAAGTATACTCGAGTACTTACAGGCAGGTATTTTTGATGCTGTTTGAAATGAAGCTCAGAAAAACCAGCAGCAGCCACACTGCTCAGTCTTCTTCTCTCACTGCTGCAGGCTGACTCTCTGTCCAGCTCACTAGCTCCCCCTAACGGGGGGCGGAGCCACTGCATGAAGCAGAGGCAGGACAGCTCCCCGGGACTCTGGCTCCATCCAGTCCTCCATCAGAGCACCACCCCGTTTTAGAGAAAACCATTCCTGGAAAAAAACATCGTCTTATATTCGGGCTGATATGGTAAGTGAAATCCGAACAGAAGGCGGATTTCTGCAAATAGGTGCGTTCATGATGGAAAAGCCAGAGGTAGGCGGAGCTAGACGAAGTAGACAGCGCAGCCGTGGGGCGGAGTTATAAGTCTGCCTCCAACTCGGACGGCCCTATGGTTCTCCATGTTTGTGTTTCTCATGACTCCCACCGTGGGGGGTGTGTATTTATGCAAATGAAGCTTGTTATCATTGATGAGGAGAGGGCTGGGGTCCAGTCCCCTCCCTGTCTGAACCAGAGCGGTGGGCCAGGTAGCGGTGAGTTGCTCTCCAGCAGCTCACAGCGGCTCCTCTGGGACCGATCTCGTTCGGGTCTTGCCAGTTTTCGACGCCCTACGTAGGTCCTACGTATCAGTGACGCCGGGCCAAATCTGGGCGGGGCGGCTCAAAAGTCTGCCTCTGGTTTTCTCACGTTGAACGCACCTAATGATTCGACTTCATTCTGTGCATGCTCCGCTGTGATGACGCAATATTCCAAGATGGCGGCCCGCAGTCCGTGTTTCGACTTGTGTGGAGACAATTTATTTAAACCAACACTAAGGAACTTTTAACCTTAATAAAACATTTTAATATCTTTTGTGATGATACATCGACTTCCAGCAGCTGAATGAGCCTCTGTCCGCCTGAGGGCGTCAGTGTTGCTTCACCTGGACTGAGCAGCTGTGAGGAGGGTGGGAGGAACCCTGCTCACTGAAACACTCCACATGTGCGGACTGCTTTACGGCGTGCGTCACATCATGATAGAACATTGTTTAGCCACCATTAGATTCATGACCTCGTCGCTGTCCGTCCTTCACACAGCCACTGGAAACAAATGAAGGCGAGTTCAGTCCGACAGCACGCCACCGGGAGCAGCATTTTACCACGCCACACGCTAGGCCTCATGGGAACTGTAGTATTCCTTCAGGCAAAGCACTACCGCTTTGTCCACTGGCGCCGCCAAAATCAACCAAAACTGAAAGTTCCTTAGTGTTGCTTTAAAGGAGCACAGCGCAGTTTTAAATATTAAATTATCAATTATTCACACCCACACACGTTTTCACCTTTGCCTGATGGGCAGCAAGAGCTATTTCTGCAAGATCGCAGTCACTCCTGTTTCCCTGTGCAGGGCACTGAAGGCACAGTAATGTGAGTGATTCGGGTACGAATCGCTCTGAGCCTGACGTAATGCGCCTCCCGCTGGCCTGGTATCCTTAAGTTTCGTTTTGTCCGCCATTACTCCGCCAGATGCTTAGCAGCAACAACTGAGCAGTACTGAGGCTGGAGCTTCCAGAAAGTCAGAACAGACCGGCTTCGAGCGCTGCCTCAGCTCCACACAGACCCACCAGGCAGAAGAAACTTACATTTTACTGAGCGCTGCTAAAAGAGCGAGGAAGGAGTTCCCCTCTTCTGTGCACATACATGGACGCAAGCCATAGACACGAGTGTTTCACTAAGCTGCAGTTACGCCTAAGGCCTGCAGGGGTCGGTGTTTCTCATAAAATGAGCAAAGTGCTTAATGCACCTTTAAAGGCAGTTTTAGAAGAATTGGACATAAAGAAAGGAGCGGCTGGACGGCAGCAGAACAACGCGGACATTTTCAAAGCTGCAGCGTCAAAGTTAATCCAGAAAGAAAGATTAGAAAAACACCGTTTACTTCCTGGAGACGTCACTACGTCACGGCCGCCCCGTCCAATCAGAACGCTGCACAGACCACGGCGTGAGAGAGGATTTCATTCTTCGTTTTTCCCATGAAAACACCAAGATCAGGAATATAATTCTGAATTACTTAATTCAGAATAAATCAATTCTGAATTAAAAACACCGGGGAATCACACTCATTCTGTCTGTTTACTACGTTGAATGAAATGGTTTTTTTTTTTGTTGTTTTCTGTTGATTTCCGATGCTAACATGATGAAATGCGATAAAGGGGCGGAGCTTCTGCTCCTGTCATCCATGTAGACGGAAATGTTCTCTATTGACCGATTTGTCTCGTCGTCGCTATAAACACGGCTTTAAACACGTAAGAGAAGAGTCTGGACCTGTTCTCCACTCAACTTTTATTGGGTCACATCAACAGGTTCCACTAACACTCATGAAGAACAGAGAGAACGTCACCGGGGCTTCAGGGCCCAATAAATACGCATAAATACCATGAGAACACAGAAAAAAAGAAAGGATTCACCTGATTCACTGCTGGAACGGAGGATTTTCCCTTCAGCACTCGAAACAACGATTCACCAGCAAACAGCTTCAGATCACAACAACGCCTCCCTACGTACAAACTGCTGCTCAGCGCCACGCCGCCTTCCACTGCGCGCCGACGCCACGCTCAAACGCCGTCCGCCGTCCTCCTCCTCGTCCTCACCTCCCCCTCACCGCTCTGAGAACTCCCAGCACATTTCATCCATCAGGAACCGAACGCCGAACGACCCAACCCCACAAAGGACAAGAGGACAGGAAGGACAAGAGGACAGGAAGGACAAGAGGACAGGAAGAAGAGGACAGGAAGGACAAGAGGACAGGAAGGGGAGGACAGGAAGGACAAGAGGACAGGAAGGGGAGGACAGGAAGGGGAGGACAGGAAGGACAAGAGGACAGGAAGAAGAGGACAGGAAGGACAAGAGGACAGGAAGAAGAGGACAGGAAGGACAAGAGGACAGGAAGGGGAGGACAGAAAGGACAAGAGGACAGGAGGGACAAGAGGACAGGAAGAAGAGGACAGGAAGGACAAGAGGACAGGAAGGGGAGGACAGGAAGGGGAGGACAGGAAGGACAAGAGGACAGGAGGGACAAGAGGACAGGAAGAAGAGGACAGGAAGGACAAGAGGACAGGAAGGGGAGGACAGGAAGGACAAGAGGACAGGAAGAAGAGGACAGGAAGGACAAGAGGACAGGAAGGGGAGGACAGTGGGACTAAAGGACAGGCTGTTCCAAAATGGTACCCCTTCATACTGAAACTCTCTGAAACCAGTTCAAACCGGTTTGGGTGAGTTGGATCGGTGTTTCTATTCATCAATATGATCGATGGCCCGGTTCCATTTATGGGTCAAGGTGTGACCTCGAAAGGTCAAAGAGCAACAGAGGACGGAGACGGGTGGAGGAGAGAGAGGACAGAGAGGAGGCTGAGGGGCGGGGGACAGAGGGACGGGGGACAGAGGGGCGGGGGACAGAGGGACGGGGGACAGAGGGGCGGGGGACAGAGGGACGGGGGACAGAGGGGCCGGGGACCGCCGGGCGGTCACTCGGTCTGGGGGACGGAGATGGCGGGGCCCTTGGGGTCGTCGAAGCGGTCCATGGTGCGGAGCTGCAGCACCATGTGGAGGCCGTAGAGCAGCAGCAGCAGCAGCAGCAGGCCGGTCAGCAGCCCCATCCACACGCCGGGCGAGAAGAAGCCGGCGCAGTCGCTGGCGTAGGAGAACTCGGCCACGCGCAGCGAGAAGCCCTGGACCTGCGGGGAAGACCGGCGGGTCAGTACCGGCCGGGCCCGGGTCCGGGCGCGGGGCCCGGAGCGCCGCCTCTCACCTGGAAGTCCCGGAACGACACCCTCCACTGGTTGGCCGGGTCCTTGGCGGAGCGCGGGACCAGCAGGGGCCACCGGGAGCTGCTGACCGACTCGCAGCGGAAGGAGTACTCGGCCGGGGCGTAGACGCTCCGGCTGCCGTTGAACGTGGCCCTGGTGCCGTCGTAGTCCAGCTCCACCGCGTCCATCTGGAACCAGCGCCGCGCCGACACCCGGTAGAACCGCTGGCTCATGGTGAAGCTGCGTGGGGGGTGGGGGGGGGGGGTGGGGGGGGGGGGGGGGGGGGGGGGGCACCGTTAGAGCGCCGGTTCTGGTTCCACCGCGTCTCGGGTTCCTGCTCAGACTCACGTCAGCTTGAAGCTGCGGTGGCCCAGAACGTTCTCGTAGTTCAGGACGAGCCTGTGGGGGGGCAGAGGGCGTCAGCGCCGGGGCGGCGGGGGAGGGGGGGCGGCAGCGAGCGGCGGGCAGCTCACCGGGCTATGCTCTCGTTGCAGCTGGAGCCCTGCAGCCGGGGGCTGACCCCCTCTCCGAAGGTCGCCGGGGTCAGGTCGTGGTCCTCCCAGCGGCCGCCGCGCAGGATGCCGACCGTCAGGCCGCGGGCCCACAGCAGGATGCAGGTCCGCTCGCCCTCCTGCACACGGAACGCCGCGCTCAGCGCCAACACAGCAACACGCCCGCACACAGCGCCCGACACCTGCCGGCACCCCGGCGCCACTGCAGCCAGCACTGCAGAGGTGCACTGTGGGTAATTCACTAACATCAGGAACCCCAGGACGGCGACGCTGGACTCGGCGGAGGTTCAGGAGGGTTTGGTTTTTCAGGGTCAGCGCAGAGGCGGAGCCTCAGCGGAGACGGGGTGAGACGGGGTGAGACGGGGTGAGACGGGGTGAGACGGGGTGAGACGGGGTGAGACGGGGTGAGACGGGCACGCCGACCCCTGACCTGCAGGAACAGGGACTGACCTTGAACTCCACCGGGCTGTAGGTGGAGGACGCCTGCTCCTTCAGCTTCCGCTGCCTCTCTTGCTCTCTCGCTCTTTCCCGGTATCCTCCCCTGGCCTGCAGCAGCGAGCGGCCTCCGCCAAGCCCCGCCTCCAGGGACAGGGACGCCCCCTCCTGCAGGACACAGACAGACACAGACAGAATCATCAATTATGACAGTAAACGATGTTTTTATCGTGTTGATCCACTGCTTGGACCACAGTGAGAACAGAACAGAGGAGAAGCGTCTGTCAGATTCCTCCGTTAAAGGAGGGTTTTATGCGAAATCCACTTTCTGAGCTCTGTGTAAAGCCGTAGTGTCGGTTCCCCGTTAAAAACACTCATGGAGTTGTTTCCTGGAGCATTCAGGCATATCTGAGCTGAATCTCCCCTGGCAGCCGTGTTGAGGCTGAAATGCTCGGTGCTGCACAGCTCCGCCCATAATGCACAGCTCCGCCCATAATGCACAGCTCCTCCTGCACAGCTCGCTGCCCCGCCCCTCTCCACTCTGAGGGGGGCGTGTCTCTAAGCTGAGGAGCTTCTTAAAGAGACAGGGACTCATCTCCAGCGTGTGAGGCAGCCTGATGCAGAGGAGCTCTGGTTTCAGTTGTTTTTGATCCGAGCAGAGCTGGAGGCTGATACTGATACAGGGTGCGCAGCAGTGTAGGTTTTTTTGCAAAGAGCTGCGATGTGAAGCAGTAAACAAACCCTGAGACACATGAAGACATTCTTAACAGGGATGAAAAGAAAGGCGGAGACAGACGAAGACACTGAGTCAAAAGAGAATTCAGAGTGCAGAGAGGCAGGATCCACTCTGAGGGCAGAGGGCTGCGAGTCTGGCTTCTCTGCTGCTGCTGCACTGAAGACCAGGTCCAGGTCCCAGGAGCTGAGAGCTGCAGGATCCTGCTTCAAACCTCCTGAGAAGCTGTGCTCTGCAGAACCTGCTCATCGTAGCCATTAATTAATTCTGCTTCCTCATTTTGATAAAAAAAAGGGGGGAAAAATCAGCACAAATTGTTTTATTCATTTTTGTTTTGTACAAAAAAGTGTTTTAAATATTGAAAGTTAAAGTGTTTTATATACTGTGCTCCTGAGTTCATGTTGCTGAAGTGAATTTGAATTTATTATTTATTGATTTTGTTTAATTTGATTTTCCAGCAGCAAATGGAGCAATAAGTCTGTCAAAATGTTCACAGTTTAAACAAGGATATTATTATTTTTTGAATTTCAGGCAAATTGATGCTCTTAAAATCTTTTCTTTTACAGACTAATAAACAATGTTAATAAAGTCTCTCTTGTAAGTTGAACTGTATCTCTTTCTTTTTGTTTTCTTCCATGTTAACAAGGATGTTCTGCAGAGGTGAACCTGGAACCGTTTGATAGACAAATGCTATTATTTATAGTTGCAGTGAGAGTGGGTGGTGGGGTGGGGGGGTGGGGTGGGGGTGGGGGTGGGGTGGGGTGGGGGGGTGGGGTGGGGGTGGGGGTGGGGTGGGGTGGGGGGGGGGGTGCGAGTTGTTTTCTTCTTGCTGGGGGGGGCGTAACAGAAAATAATTGAGAAGCACTGAACTAGATGAACTAGTAACGCCGTCACTCCCGTCTCAGACCTGACAATGGAGTTCAATTCGCCCTGGATATGCAAATAAGCAGACATGCAAATTAGATGATGTCATTTAGAACTTATAAAACAATCTTCCGATTTTTAAGATACCAAAGCGAGCGATAAGAAAAGATAAGAAAAATAATTATATCGTAATGTGTTCGGGGTGTGTTTTCTAGCGTTTTTAATTCACTAAGACACACACACACACACACACACACACACACACACACACACCCTCTGGTCAGCAGACTCACCCTGGACGGCCGCAGCGCTGTGTAAACCGCCGTGTAGGGGACAGCCTGCGTCCTCATGATGGACAACACCTGACCGATGACCTCGTCTGGAACAGCAGGCGAGGAGCAGAGTGACACACATACACACACACACACACACACACACACACCAAACACACACATACACACACACACACCAAACACACACATACACACACACACACACACCAAACACACACACACACACACACACACACACACACACACACACACACACACACACACCAAACACACACATACACACACACACACACACCAAACACACACACACACACACACACACACACACACACACACACACACACACACACACCAAACACACACACACACACACACACACACACACACACACACACACACACACACACACACACACACACACACCAAACACACACACACACGCCCGGTCTTGTATTTCTATCCTTGTGGGGACCGTCCATTGACTCCCATTCATGTCTAGCCCCTAACCCTGACCCTTACCCTAACCCTAACCCACACCACAACAAAGCCTAACCCTAAAGAAATGTTTTTGCACTTTTACTTTTTTCAGTAACAACAACATGGTCAAGAAAACACTGTTTCTCCTACTTAGGACCGGAAAAAGGTCCCCACAAGGCAGGTCGTTCCACGTTTTGCTATCCTTGTGGGGACATTTGGCCCCAACAAGGATAGAAATACGAGAACACACACACACACACACACACACACACACACACACACACACACACACACACAGCTCACCGTTCCCACTCAGCACTTCTTTAGCAGACATCAGATCAGACCTGAAAGAACAAGAGAGGGATTTAAAGCTCGAGTCTGGAGTCTTGAAAGAGAGAGGTTTTTTTTTTAATCCAACGTCTGGAGGCTCCGCCTCCCTCTGCTTTCATGAGCGACCAAGCCACGCCCCTTTAATTGTGCACGCTACTATCCGTGGGGTGAAAATGAGAGCCTCCAGTCCTGCAGCATCCTCCATGTTGAGCTGTTTCCGGTGGATGTTCAGCAGACGGCGGATATATCTGCTGCAGAGCTAACTCTCCTCTGCTGGGCGAGCGACGTGCTCTCTGGCTGCTCCACACTGACTGACAGCAGGACAAGGCGGAAGCTCGAAATCTATTGGCTGACGCTGACCGGCGCTTTTTCGGATAACATGGGGGTCTATGAGACGAAGGCGGGGCTCATAAATAAATATTTATGTTGCTTTATGCTGATGTTATATTGCAGTATGAACCAGACTGACACACTGAAGCTCTGCTGAGAAATGATTCATACGTTGGAAACAAACGGAAACTCCGGACACCAGCTTTAAGGAGTCCTTCACCTCAGAATTCCATCCTCTGTGTGTGTGTGTGTGTGGTGTGGTGTAGTGTGGTGTGTGTGTGTGTGTGTGCTGACCCGATGCCGTAGGGCAGCCGGAACACCAGCAGAGCGGGGGACGAGGCGTTGAGCCTCAGCTGGCTCAGCGTCTCGGGGTCCATGTAGAGCGGGGACGTGTCCAGCTGCTCCTGCAGCTGGCCAATCACGGCGCCGGAGGCGGGCCAGGACACGGCGGGCAGGACGAGTGGCGAGGACGAGGACGTCAGCGCTCCCTGAAACACACCGGGACAGACACGACAGTGTGAACCCCCCCGAGAGGCCCCCGGGCCGCCGCCGCCGCCGCGCCGCCGCCGCCGCCGCCGCTCACCTCCAGGTTGGGGAAGACGCTGTCCTGCTTGTTGCCGAACGCTCCGCCGTACATGGTGAAGTCCTCCACGCTCATCTGCACGACACACACACCCAACATGGCGTCACACTGCTGGGGGACGTCTGGGGGGAGGAGTCAGGGCGAAACGCCACCGAGGCGTCTGAAGCGGGATCAGTCAGAACCGAAGAGCCGAGCGGCCCGACGGAGTCAGGCGCTGTTCCACGACCAGCACGGACCCGCGACACACAGAACCCTCGCCGGGCGGCCGGCCCGGTCTACACGGCACATATCTATGGTGCCCACACACCGCCCTCTAGTGGCGGCTGACGGAGAAGCAGCGGTCAAGCAGTCTGGAGGTCAGAGGTCACACATCTGAAAGGAAGCTGAGCAGCAGCACATCGGATTCAACGCGTGGTGACTGGTTCCACCGGCCGACGTAGATCAGAGCGGCGCTGCTCCACAGCGCTGAGCACATCCAGACTCTCATGCACACTGGCTCCGGCCCGGCTCCGGCCCGGCTCCGGCCCGGCTCCGGCCCGGCTCCGGCCCGGCTCCGGTCCGGCTCCGGCCCGGCTCCGGCCCGGCTCCGGCCCGGCTCCGGCCCGGCTCCGGCCCGGCTCCGGTCCGGCTCCGGTCCGGCTCCGGTCCGGCTCCGGCCCGGCTCCGGCCCGGCTCCGGTCCGGCTCCGGTACGGCTCCGGCCCGGCTCCGGCCCGGCTCCGGCCTGGCTCCTGCCCGGCTCGGCTCCGGTCCGGCTCCGGTCCGGCTCCGGCCCGGCTCCGGTACGGCTCCGGCCCGGCTCCGGCCCGGCTCGGCTCCGGTACGGCTCCGGCCCGGCTCGGCTCCGGCCCGGCTCCTGCCCGGCTCGGCTCCGGTCCGGCTCCGGTCCGGCTCCGGTCCGGCTCCGGCCCGGCTCCGGCCCGGCTCCGGCCCGGCTCCGGCCCGGCTCCGGCCCGGCTCCGGTACGGCTCCGGTACGGCTCCGGTACGGCTCCGGCCCGGCTCCGGTCCGGCTCCGGTCCGGTACACCGCAGCACTGTGATTCACACCGCCTGCGGTCTCTCCGCAGTCAAGCCGGAGGAGGTTGCCAGGTCTGTCGTTATCCCCCGTAGACAATTTGAAACCCGTTTTACCCAACAGAAAGCAGCCAAA